>NC_142531.1:907500-1080000 GCF_964205215.1 Stylophora pistillata
CTACAGTATGATTTGAACATTAGTTCATCACAATTGCTATGGCTGGGTTTCACCCACGTGACCAATAGCTTAGCAACGGTTACTATCCGCCATCTTGGTGTCCCTCGAGCGTAAACAAACCGTATCTAACGAAGAGTTCATATGAGAAAGAAGAGATGGTTTTATGCATTGTTGTTGGCTGTTCGAGCAAAAGTGGAAAGCATAAAGGCTTAGGATTTTTTCGCATACCTAAGATTATTACAAATCAAGGGGAAGAACAGGAGGAACTTACTACTAGGAGGAGAAACGAGTGGATTTCTGCGGTGAGTCGCGGCGACGCTACAAACAAGAGAGTGCTAGAGAGTGAACGAGTTTGTAGCAAACACTTCGTCTTCGGAGAGCCAGCACCAGATTGGGATCAATTTCACGTCGATTGGGTTCCAACTGTCGCCCTTGGAAAGAAGAAATATGTAGAAAAAGAGCATGAAGATGTAGCCGAAAGAGCTTTGAGAGCCAAGAAAAGAAGACAGCAAGCGATCGAGCGAGCCGAGCTCGAAGCCGCCGAGAAGAAGAAACGCGTGCACGAAAGCGGTGTTCCTATTGCAAAAATAGATTTCAGCGCGCCAACTTCTTCAGCCTCTGAAGTCGAACAGCCTACAGAGGGGTTTGAAACCGCGAGTGTAGCTCTAGAATTGGACGATTTTGACGAATTGGACGAAAACACAACACCAGAAAACCCTTCCCTGCCTGGTTCGAACGCTGATTCCGTAGAAGCAAGGCAACACACAGCTAGTCCAGTTTGCAAAGAAGCTACAACCAGTGATTCTAGCTGTCAGACCTATGAATTTGAATTTATGTTCTTCCGAAAAGGATATCAAGCGCCAACAAAAGATTTCTTTGAATCTGACAGTAAGGTACTGTTTTATACGGGACTGCCATCCCTCGAAATTCTGAAGGTTGTCTTTGAACATGTCTCACCATACGTCACTCGCAAGACCCTATCGTTAGATAGGTTCCAAGAATTTGTGATTGTGTTAATGAAACTTCGATTGAACATGCCAATGCAGGACCTTGCTTACCGCTTCAAAGTTTCTCATTCTACAGTATCACGGATTTTTTCTTCCTGGCTAGTGGTCATGGACACAAGGCTATTTCCCATACTTTCATGACCTGAGAGGGAGCAATTATGGAGGACAGTGCCACAATGTTTTATGTATTCCTTTGGAAAAAAAGTCACCGTGGTAATTGATTGTTTCGAGGTGTTTATTGAGAAGCCAACTAACCTTTTAGCCAGGGCACAAACATTTTCCTGTTATAAAAATCATAACACCATCAAGCTACTCATTGGTATAACACCTCAGGGGACGGTGTCTTATGTATCAGAAGCCTGGGGCTGCAGAACTTCTGACAAGTTCCTGACCGAGAACTGTGGCTTTCTCGAGAAGTTGCTTCCAGGTGATATGGTTATGGCTGACCGTGGATTTACGATTTCTGAAAGTGTGGGATTGAAGCAAGCAAAATTAGAGATACCAGCATTTACAAAGGGGAAGAGTCAGCTGGACCCAGTAGATGTGGAAAATACAAGGGGTATAGCTAATGTACGAATCTATGTGGAAAGGGTAATTGGACTTCTTAGAAGGAAATATACAATCTTAGAAGGTACATTGCCAACAGAATATTTAGCTTGTAACCCAGATGGGCCAGTTGAGCGCCAAATCCCACTTATTGACCGTATTGTAAGAATCTGCGCAGCACTGGTTAATTTCTGTCCACCTATTGTACCCTTTGATTAAGAAGACCATTAAGTTCTCAATGCATTTGAAACTTGTAGATATAAGGGACTGGTCATTATATCAGGGAAGTGCTGGGATGGAAAGGGTACTCTCCCTTTTCAAAAATTTTTTCCATGTCCCATTTGCTAATTTTTCTTTAAATTTTGGCTCAATTTTTTCATACCCCACATGTTATTCTTTTTGATATGTTTGAGAGGTTTGAGGCATAAAAATGCAAGAGTAAAGCAAAATTTTAGGAAATGCACTCTAATTTTTGTACCCCTGTATAGTTGAGCTTTCAAAAATCCTAAAGTCCAAAAGATTTTTCAGAAAAAATTTTTAAAAGTCATGAGGTTTTTCTCGAACACAATTGACCCTGTCATTAATGACTGCTCCCTAATTGCTGGCTTTTGATAGGCCTGAGCTAGTAAATTTTAACCTAAGGACCATAAGGAGGTTCTAAATGATAGGAGTCACAAGTTTTGCTTTCTATAACATGAACATTATATAATACCTTACATTTTTATAATAATAGGAAGATACTGTATATAGATATTAGAGGCTCATTTATTTTTATAATTTTCTACTTGTGGCTTGAATGTGTAAATTATGATACTATTGCAAAAACACAGGCAAAGTGGTTAGCCTTTTATTGTAAGAAACCATTTAGCACTAACAGTTTTGAGTACCAGTGATATTTGTCAACCATTACTTTTAGGATAAAAAATGTCATCAAAGCACATTCTCAAAAAATATGTCTGATTTACTGCCATTTTTATTAATTTCAAATTATGCCAAAAGGCAGTCATGTGAAATTGTTCCAAGTTAAGGAAACAAACTGATTTTTTTATTCCTGAGACAAGCTGCCAGGTGAGGTCTCATAAATGGAACATCAAAACTTATATGACTTGGGTCAATTCCAAAGACTAGACAAGCAGCAAAGACAATAGCAAAAACACCACAATCACTACCGTTACTTTGCTGCTGAACTGAAGTAGGGACTAGGGACAATAATCTACCTCCCAGTAAATCATTAGTTTGTTGCTCAATTTCCTGACTAAGAGCATCACTGTGAAAGCTGTCATAAAGTTTCACATGTCCCGGATGGCACCCGATAGAGCTCACACATACCCAGTGGCTATTACCAGTGTGAAGAATTTGTACAAATTCCCCAGACACAATGTCAAAGTTACGGACAGGTCCAAGAGTTGGTCGCTGGAACCCTTCAATGTTAAGATTTTCATTATGCAACAGAATGTGAGCTTGTTGTATGATGTCACAATCTAGCCATCCATGTGGGTTGCATATCAGATCAATATGATCTTGTGTTAGAGTTGCAAGAGCTCCTGTCTTGTTTTGATTTCCCTGAACAGTTGTAACAACAGTAACATCATCATCATCAGAAGAAGAAGAACAAGTGGTAGGTGTTGAAGTGGTAGGAGGGGCTATATTGGTCTTTATTGTTGTGCGACATATGTAGCACCTCCAGGTTGTCTTGTGATTGGCTGGCATCCTCTTTAGCCCTAGGCATTGCAAGTGAAAGAACTTGCCATTAGTACAGTTCAAGCCATGACATTCTACAAGTCTGTCTGCAGTAGTGGCTTTCACTTTGCAGATACAAATAGTATCACACAAAGAAGCTTGAGAAGACACAGCTGAGATGGACACTTTGACTTTCGCCTTTCCTGCAGTTTGCTTCCTTGAACATCTCTTGAATTGCTGTAATCTTGAGCAGTGAGGACAGTACCACTTTTTAGGGATTGTCACATTGGTAAGAGACAGGCATGATGGGTGAAACTTGCCATATGGGCAATCCTCATTACTGCATGAAATTGTTTCCCCATCAGGCACTGTTCTACAAAAACATATGCTACCATCATCAGGCCTCTTCACTTCTACCATGCACCTTCTTGTGTACCAGCGACCTAAAACTTCAGGAAGTACACAAATTCTCCAGAAGGTGTTGAGTTTTGGAAGTACTCTATCCCAATGCTGGACATCAGGTAAAATTCTTTCCATTACCAAGTGGGCATTGCCCTTGTTGTCTATAGCATAAACAATAAAGTCATTATGGTTCCTTTCTTGCAGAGTGAATAGCTGCTGTTGAACTTGAAAATAATAATTATGTGACCTCTTAAGTTTGAAACCTCCACCATCTGTAGTAACAAGACAGGAGTTCCTTAGAGCAGCATAATCCTCAAAATTAGCATCTTGGATACAGAGAGGGCATTTCACTTCCCCACACCCTAATCCACAGCAATCACAACAAGTGAGGAAATCTGGAGTGGCATGTAGAAATGGGTATTCCTGATTGATAAACAACCCACACTTCTTCACCTGAAAGTTTGTATGACTCTTTTTCATGACTGTTTCATAGGCCTCAATGGCATCATCCTCATATTTGCAGCCATGTTTGACTGCGGTGGTGTTCAGTTTGTACAGACTGGGATAGCAAATCGTTTTAATAAGGCTCTGCGAAGGAAGTGATAAGTTTGTATGAAAAACAGCACCACTGATGGAAGCGCCAATTCTTCCAGCACGATGCTTAAAAAAGCCCGTACATTTTGACTGAGACCTGGTGGTTTCCTCGACCAGCTTGATTTGCTCAGCCGAAATGTCTAGCTGTACTTGAATGCATTTCGACAACAGTTCCGAATACCCACGCGTCAAATTATCCGTATGAAACAGCTCTGAAACTACCGGAACAGAGCGGCTTTGGTCGATAAATTGCTCAGCAAAAGGATCGACTAAACTTAAAGCTACTGCTTTAATTTTGCACTGGTTGAGTTTGGCATAGAGCTGATCCATTTCCTCTTTCGAAGGCGCTGATGCGCGCTGCACGCACACAGGCGCTGGTGCGCCGGCCGATGCAGTCTCAGAACTAGAAGTTGCTGTATGGCTCGAGGCTTGCGGCTCTTGTAGATCCTCGATTTTCTGGTTGAGCTTTTCTTTGAGCTTCTTAGCCGATGAAAAATTGATGTCTTTAGCCCTCGCATACGGCACTTCATTGACAAATGTCGGCAAAATCCACGAGCATTTTACCTGAGTGCAAGCGAGCTTGCCATGAATTCGAGTAGTTGTCTCTAAATAAAATAAAACACTCGCGATATGTGAGCATGACTCAGCCAGTCCAGCTTTGCATCCCAAGCAATGGGCTGACAAAATAGTCCCATCATTTTCGGAAATTACCCAAATGTTCACTAAAGGGTCATTCATACGCTGTGAATGCCGAACTCGTGCTCTCACGACATACTTGCCGGCGATTACTTTGCCTACAACTGAGGTTACAAATCCCGACACCATTTGATTGAACGCCTCCAGACTCTTGAACGCCTTGAACTGCTTGTTCGTGTAGAAGCTGGTCTCAAGAACGAGGAAACTCAGCAAGTCTGACACTTCCACAGGAGGCAAGCATTCTGGACTGAACTTCTCGGCTGGTATGCTTGCGGGGTCAACCCCGATGACCGAGATCTTTTGCAAATATCTTTCCTTTACCCAACTCTCTAAGCTTTCGGCATACTCAGAGAGCACTGGGATACCTTTTGATGAATGCCCGGTACTTTTATCACTTTTTTCTTTCTGAATATTCATGTAGTTGATGAAATAATACGGCAATAATAGAGAGGGCTTCACTAATTATTCATAAATATGACACCCGAGGGACACCAACGTGGCGGACACTAACTTCTGCAAAGCTTGTGACGTCACCTGAAACCCAAGGATATCACATTGCTTGAAGGTTTCTCAGAGAGCAAGGAATCAAACAGAAAAAAATTTAGGCCCATTAATTAGTGTATTATGCACCTTGTTGTTAAGAACTGTCAAAGGGAGAAATGATGTTCTATCATACCATTGCATTTTAAAACTGTTTTTCCAAGACAAAAACACAATTGTGCAAAATTCTATGGGAAAAGTTGCAAGAAAATATTTGTCAATTTTTTTGTTCAGAATTGGAGAAGTCCTCAGATGAGAAAGCAGAAAAACCCATTGACAAACCAAAGACTGAGGAAGCAAGTTCAAAAGTATCAATTGATGACATGTGCAAGTTCATCTATTCACGAGATACCTCAGACCGCATCCGAACCAGAGCAATGCTCTGTCATGTATATCATCATGCCTTAAATGATCGTTGGTTTGAGGCACGTGATCTAATGCTGATGTCACATTTACAAGAATCCATCCAACATTCTGACATCCCCACACAGGTTTGGTTGTGTTTTTTTTTGTTTGCTTACCTTTGTTTTGTTTTGTTTTGTTTTTTCAATTTAAGCTTGACTTCCTCATCTTGTTTATCATGATTCTCTTTGAAATATCTCTCCATGTAAAAAATTAAGGATATTATATTAACTGATTCAGGTAACAAAGGATCCATGAATGAAATATACAGGGTGCACTTGATTCAGATCATTAGCAAATTGTCAGACTTGTGATGGTCCAGATCGTTTAGGAAATATGTGGTGATTCTCGAATGTTATTTCCAACCTAAAATCTTGCAAGGGTGACATTTCTCAGAACAGGAATGACCACATGTTACTGATGAGCTTAGTAATTTTTTTTTTATGGTTACTAAGTCTAATTTTAAATGTGTGGTAGATGAAGCAGTAGATATCATACATGGCACTGGTGTAGTCTTGTGTTTAGATTACCTTGGTGCTATGCTATTGCATGTTTCATGAGAGTTGGCTGCTGACTTTTATTTTGTTATCAGCCTTAGTAATGAAACATACAGAGTAATGTTTACATTATGCATTCATTTTGTATTTCTGGTATATGCCTGAAGGTGGGCACTAGAGAGGCAAAGGGTTCTAAAAATAACTCGTACTACTGGGGGGTACTGAAAGACAAGTTTCTTTGTTAGTCCTTTGCTCTGACAAAGAGCTAATGTTCCAAGGCAGGAAGTTGTAAAGAACACAAAGTAATATTTCAGTTGTCTCTTTGTGGCCTTTCAGATTCTTTACAACAGGACCATGGTACAGCTTGGCCTGTGTGCCTTTCGGCATGGTATGATTAAGGATGCTCACAATGCATTACATGATGTACAGTCAAGTGGAAGAGCCAAGGAACTTCTTGCCCAGGTATGAAAATTATACCTGTCCAAAAACACATTTTGAACTGTGTGTTGATTTTAATAATCTGATAAACATGCATTTCTTTTGTACAACTTTTTTCTCTTTCAGGGACTAATGCAACAGAGACAGTTTGAAAGAACTCCTGAACAAGAAAAAATTGAGAAAAGAAGACAGGTATTGCACTTGGTTCCAAATATTTAATGGCAGTTGGAACTCCCTCCAGTAGTACCTATAGGATATGTTCAAGTTTGAAGTTACTTGTTGCAGCAAACATGTATGCACCCTTGATTTTAATGTTTGGTTATGGTTTTTGCTTTCAACAAGGAAGGTTAGTGTTATAGAAAACATCATGTTTAAAATGAAACCTTTTTTTTGTCCTTAACAATTGATGAATTGATTTTGCTGTTTGGTTATCTAAGGTGTTAACTTTTCTGAACATTAGGTGCCATTTCACATGCACATTAACCTTGAGCTGTTGGAATGTGTTTACTTGACTTCTGCAATGTTGATGGAAATACCATGGATGGCTGGTATGTTCATGTATTTCAAGTGGTATACAATAATGGTCTTGTGAAGGGGTAGTCTGATCATCTGGGTGAGTGTAGTTCTGAGAAGGACTGTTTTCGGTGGTAGTGACTGACGTTTCGACAACCTGTGCGGAAGTCATCATCAGAGTCAAGTGACTTCACTTGACTCTGATGATGACTTCCGCACAGGTTGTCGAAACGTCAGTCACTACCACCGACAACAGTCCTTCTCAGGACTACACTCACCCGGACGATCAGACTACACCTTCACATGTTACCCCTGGGTTCAAGCCATTTACTGCAATAATTGTCTTATTTGTGGAATTGGCCTTTTTCTTTCTTTCTTTCTTTTTCTTTTTTTTTTTTTCCTAAGGTTTTATGAATAGTCAGGTAACATAAGGCTGTCAAGTTATGTTATATACCTAGTTGTTCACTCAGCAAAACGAGCACTGTAATTGGTTGATTCTCGGTCACGTGCCCCTAATCAAATTCAGATGTATCCTGACCAGGATACAATTGGGCAGTCGTTGCCCATATCCTGAATACAACATGTCTTTGCCATATGACTGTTAAAGGGAAAGTCGAAATATACAACAAAGCACTTAATGTATGGTCCCTCACAAAATTAACTGTTTCCCTGAGGACCATACATTAGGTGTATAATTATTGTTCACTTTGGTTCATTGTGTATGTCAGTGCTGTGAATAAGTTGTTTGTTAGGTGCCATTTGCATTTAGATCTACAGAGAGGAGTCTGTTTTACTTTAGATGATAAACTTTCAAAAATCAAGCATTAAAGTAACTAATGCTTGAAGTTCATCGTTATCATTATTTTATTTGCCTTCTTTAGCAATAGTGATAACTAAATTTGCAGCATCACAATTATTAGGCAAGGAGACCCTAAGAACCCACCAAGCTGTCACATCAGTATTGAGCAATTCATAAACTGATGAGCTTTTTATTTTTTCTCCTCATCTTTAGCCCATGCATATGATTACAGGCCCCGCATTTTTAGCAAGAGCTTTCACTATCAGTTGCGCCAGAGTGAAAAGCAAACGTTAGTAGGTTAGTACAAAGTCTTTGTTTCATTTGTCATTTTGTATTTTAAGTCACTTTTTTTTTATGAGAGAAGCTACAACAAGTGAACAATCATGTAGACATTGGTGATATTTTTGCATTAAATGTTAGGTCCCCCTGAGAGCATGCGTGAACATGTTGTGGCTGCTTCCAAAGCAATGAAGAAAGGAGATTGGAAGCAGTGTAGGGACTACATACTAGCTGTTAAGGTAAAAACATCAATTACAATGAAAAGTAATGGTCTTACTTGAAATGTAAATGAAAAGATCTGTTCAATTGTACAACATAAAAAGAAAGGATGATTGATGACTTTGTGCAAAATGAATGGATTGCTTGTATTAGATTGAGTAAACTCAAGTCAAGTAATACCATTAATGAAAATCAATTCTTTAAATACAATATCTTCGTTTCAATCATTTATTCTTCCTGAATGTGATAACTTGTTTGTTGTTAACTGAATACTGTGAACCTGACTTTGTTTTGGGGCCAGATTAGGCACTGGGAACAGTGTCCTATAAAGGAAACATACTGTGCCTACAGTTGAGATCTCTTTGTGTGTGATAGGTATGGAAGCTCTTCCGCCAGCCAGAACAAGTACAAGAAATGTTATCAAGGTGCATGTACACATCATACTTTGCCCCCACAGATAGTTAAAACCTCAAATTTCAGCTTATCAAAATTCAGCCAACTCTTTTACTCCTAAGACCTCAGATACGATGAATATATGAAGTTCATATATTTTGAACTGCGGTTGTAGATATGTATGATGCACGATCCTCGCAGTAGAGAGCGCTATTTATGCAATAGCGAAAATTAGACCTGAAAAAAATCAGGCCTGTACGGGATTCGAACCACTGACCTCTGCGATACTAGTGCAGCACTCTACCAATTGAGCTAACAAGCCAACTGGGAGCAGGCCGTTAAGTTGATTTGTAATAAAACCGTGATGATAAATCAGATACAATGAATATATGAAGTTCATATATTTTGAACTGCGGTTGTAGATACGTATGATACACGATCCTCTCAGTAGAGAGCGCTATTTATGCAATAACGAAAATCAGACCTGAAAAAAATTAGGCCTGTACGGGATTCGAACCACTGAGGTCAGTGGTTCGAATCCCGTACAGGCCTGATTTTTTTCAGGTCTGATTTTCGCTATTGCATAAATAGCACTATCTACTGCGAGTATCGTGCATCATATGTATCCTAAGATCTCATTAGTAATTCTCATTACTGTCTGCAGTACAGTAGGAGAAGGAATTGAAAAGGTCACGATTTTTAATTATTTTCTCTGTGCTGTTTCAGGAAAATTCAGGAGGAGAGCCTAAGAACATATTTGTTTACTTACAACAGTGTGTATGATTCACTGAGGTAGGTGGAAATATACTCTAGATTTGAGTACTGAAGTTAAAACCTTACAAGAATCTGTACTTGTTGTCTTTTGGATTTTACAAGTGACGGTTGGAAATAAAATTGGATAATAGCAACTTACTTAACTTTTCTATAATTATGACTTTTTAGTCCTTTTTCCTTGGAATAATGATTGTAAAATTTTTCTTGTTTTCTGCTATTTTACACCATGCCATTCTATAGTACTTGTTCTTGTGAACATTTGCATCAAAATTTTAAACAGTATTTTTAAATACCCTAGGGATCATGATTGGTTTATAGAGGAATGCGACAGGAATTGTGCAATTTTGTTGAAAGGGTGCTAGGAACTGAAGTTAAACAAATCGATTAATTTTATAGGAAAAAGTGAAAGATGGTAATTGTTTTCTTGTCTTTAGTCTGAACTTATTAGCTGAGATGTTTGGTTTACCTGCATCTGTGGTGCACAGTACCATCAGTAAAATGATCATCAATGAAGAGTTGCAGGTTGGTTATGTTGTGTCGGTTATGTTGTGTTGGTTATCCTGTGTTAGTAATGTTGTATTGGTTATGCTGTGTGAGTTATGTTGTGTTGGTTATGCTGTGTTAGTTATGTTGTGTTGGTTTTGTTATGTGTTTTCAAAAGGGTATTGCCTGGTGGAAATATATGTACTAGTGACTGAACTTGCTGTGTTAAACTGCTTAGCAAGTATGAGGTTATTTTTTTTGGCGGCAGGCCTCTTGGGATGAACCAACTCAGACAGTTGTAATGCACCGAGGAGCAGAACCTTCCCTTCTCCAGAACCTGGCTCTACAGTTGGCAGATAAGGTAATCCTTTTGGTGAAGTTGCTTATATTCCACTCAAACCGAATTAAATAGTTCTCATAAAATCCACTTGCCTCAAATGTTGATTTAAAAAATACAGGCTCCAGTAGTAGTAAACAACTGTACGTGTAGGAGTGATACATTATATTTACCTCTACGTGATTGGTGGCATTGTTAAACTGTCAAAATGGCGATATGGACACTAATATGTGTTAGGAAGGCCGGGCTACATTTCAACTATTATGAGAGTGGTTATCTCTCTCCTGTTAAAATCTTTATTCCGTTGTTCAAATGTATGTTGTTCACAAATTCTCTTTCATATCTTCATCTTTCATGGATATGTTTCAAACTCAAGTAGTGGCCAGCTCCTGGCTGGCGTGAAAGTTCGGGTGCTTAGGATACGCGTTGTTTGTATTTCAGGTCAGCAATTTGGTGGAAAACAACGAACGTATTTATGACACAAGACATGGAGGGTTTGTTCAGTTCAAGGACAGGCAAGGTAACACCTGATTATTTTTCTTTATAGGGCACACTCCCTGTTCTCTGCCTTGTCTTCTTTGTAAAAGATGTCTTTTACACAAACACTTCTCAATGCTCGATGAATTGCTGAGACAATTTTGTCTCCTGTAACCAAAATAATGAGGTATTGTCGAAGTTGCTGGTTGCACAGGTTAGGTGATTCCCTATGGTGTTGACAAAGAGAGTTTGTTAAACAATCAAGGACAAAGTACATGCTGGTCACACCTAGTATGAATGGGTTCAACATCATACAAGGGTGGGGCAACATTCGTCGACAATTTTCGATTTATTTGAGATTTGTAGTAGCACTTCTGGAAATTCCTCCATTTGACGTTTTTGTCCCTGGTACTAATACATTCTTGTTCAACATCATACAAGGGTGGGGCAACATTCGTCGACAATTTTCGATTTATTTGAGATTTGTAGTAGCACTTCTGGAAATTCCTCCATTTGACGTTTTTGTCCCTGGTACTAATACATTCTTGTTTGGATCACTTAGGTCAAGGACGCTATCGTAGACAGAATCAGCAACATTATGATCGTCAAGACAGGTCTGATAAACAAGACAGACAAGATCGGCACAATTGGCAAGAAAGACATGGGCGACAGTACGATCGGGACAGATCTTACCAGCAACAACAGGCACAAACAACTTACTGATATTCAAATTATTTGCATGATTTAACCAAAGTTGACAGTGACAATTGTTTTGTCTTTTCTGTAGTTTAAGGAGATATTTTACTTCTTGACGAAAGATGTGAGAACTGAAAACTTAGGAAACAAGTACTGATATCAAATTAAGTAGGTCACACAACGATTTGACTGGTGTAACCACTGGCACCTAATGTGAAAAATGTAAGAGGAAACCTCAGTGAAGCGATTAAACCTTTAGGTATGAGAAAGACTGCAAGTTTTGTTTTGTGAAGTTATTTATCTTTACACCTGATGCTGTAACTCAAATTGAATTACACCTTGAATCACAGTGACTGACAATGAATAATCTTGATAATTATAGACTTCAATATTTAACAATTATTTCAAGAGCGCGCGTTGGATATGAGATGATAGATAGCCAACGAGGCGCGTAGCGCCGAGTTGGCTATAATAATTTCATATCCAACAAGAGCGAGTGGAACAATTTTTTTACTAAAAACGTTAAATTAAATTATTAAATTTTACTAAATTTTTAGTTCCCTTTTAATTTTAAGCTGACGCGTACGCTTACCATATTTGTAGATTATGGTGTATTGGCTCATATACCATAATGGCTAAGCCAATAAAAAGTCTTGAATTACAGTATCCAATGATCCAGTTTTTTATAATACCCTTTATCTTTATTCTATATACATCCTAAAACCCTATTATACATGTTTCCTGAGCAACACGAAACAAAGACATGCTCATTGTGGAAGTAATGACGATGTAGTTTTATTTACAAAGCTTTTCGTCGGCGCATTGTGCCACATGGATCACTGCAGCCAGTGCGTTGTTAAGCGCGGAAACTAATACGGCTGCAAGAGTCTTGTATAAAACTGCAAACCTGGGTGATACAATCAGAAATCAGGTCGTGAATTCCATTGTTGTGTCCTTCATGCTTTCTTTGGCCCTAAGCACCCATTAGGACGATAGTATTTGAGTGGAATCGTTGTTCGTTTCCGTTAAACCCCTTACACTTTAACATCAGTATGCATATTCTCCCTACTATTAAACAATCAAGAGCTTTTCTTATTGGTGATCAATTCCTTTATTCTCGTGACCGTGGTGTGTGATTCTGGGGTGATGTTGGGAGAAGTTAGATGTTAGCAAGTGTTGAAGTAATTTTATTCTTTATGTTTATGTGACTTTGATGACAGAACTGGTTCTATAAATGGTTGAAGGTTATATTGTGGAGGTTATCTCCTTCAAGGATTCAAACGCACTGATTTTGAAAATTGGCTTTTAGTTTAGGTTATCAAAACCATGTTCTTATTTCCTAGATTAAATCATTGAAGAGGCATCTCTTCGTTCGGTCAAAGCTAAGTGTAACAGCTTCACGTATGTAAAACTTCCCTGATGTAAAATGCGTGGAACAAGCTCATGAATTCTATGAGATAACTAAGAACCTATTTCAGTGGAATGTTAGGCTGAGGCACGAAATCAAGTTAAATGGGCCTCGACGTAAATCTAACCAAACATGCTCTAAAAAATTAGGACCGTATAAGCGGGCTTTCTGTTTCTTAAGCGATATATGTTTAAGAGTAATTTCAATTGAAAATCACCAAAGTGCATTTATTTATTTTTTTCATTAGACGTAATGAACAACTAACAATGCGCTTACCTCCCACGGCGTTCTGTGATTCAAAAGCCAAATAAATAATAAATAAATAATAAAGAACTTCATCAAAATTGACCGATTTAACATCTTGCTAAGCAGTATATTTTCAAAAATCTGCAAAGAATTAATAAGATTAAAAGTTGGAAAAACATAATCAACAGATCCATACAAAAAAACGCATTTTCCAAAGATGTGTAGAGAAAATTGCAGCAGAGGACCGGCTTGAGAAAAGGAAAGAATTCGGCTAATCAACGATCACTTTTTTCGCATTATAGAAAAGATATCAAATGAGTTAGCTTAAAGAAATAAATTATCCCAAGTTGTCAAAGTCTCTCGTTATTCTATGTAGAGACATACAAATAATTCACTCTAATCATCAAAAATATTTACAAATCAAGATAAAATTCTTTTAAAATCGAAAAATACATGAAAATGTCGACTATCAAATTATCTAAAATAAAAAAGAAACTAACTAACAAATGGCAGCCTCTGAACTTTGAATAAAACAAAACATAAAACTGAAAAAGGAAACAGAATGCACTTGAACAACAACAACAACACCAAGCACAACAACAATAACAATTTTGGTTCTGAATCATGTTGGTTTTTAACTATGCCCCACAAAAATACTGATAATTTATTCTCCCGCAAAGTTCTCTACCAAAGTTGTCAGATCTTTTCACCTGGTTAAGCTAACAGTCTAGCAGATTGTACTTTAATAACTTAGAAATTGTCTCAGAGTTCTGTTTGTAATTTCAACCCGAATAACAGTTTCAGTGGACTTTTGTATAATTGATGTCAGAGAAGGTTACAAAAATTAAAATATGCGCGTGCGTTTGATACCTACAGACAACTTCTTTGCCAAAGGTCTTTCCTTAAAAGGCACCGAGCCTTCAGCGTCGATGGCTATCGAGGACGGACAAACTTGCAATATTGGAACAACTAAATTACCGTAAAGGTCGGGACCCGATATGTCCTTGGTCACCGTCAAGAGCTGAGAACGATCAAGACTCCACTGAACGCCGCCTAACCTCCTCTCGTTTGATTGGTATCTGCTAAAAGTAGATTTAAATGTATTTGGTTCCTGAATACATGCATTGGTCAACTGGTTATTTTTTCTATGTCAATTAGAGCTTTTGCGGTTTTGCAAACGGGTGTGATAATCATCCGAACTACAAGTATAGCCTGTAGAATTGCTCAGTCAGTGCCCATGTTACCTTTGTGAGGTTCACATCTACTCTGTGAAAGTCAAGACACCATAAACAGTTTATATTCTCTTGTGAAAGTACAACCCTCAGAATTTTCCGTTCTTTTTAAGCGGAGATCATGACCATGCCTACAAACACTAAATTTCAGCTACACTACTCAATAGAGACTAATATAGAGAACCATTAGGTTTATTTTGCATCTTTCGGCCGAGCACCAGCGTACAATAATGAAAAAACACATATAGAAAACCGTTGCATTCTCGATAATCGTTATCAAAGCACACGACAAAAAGACTTACCCAGAGCTTAGCAACCACTAACAATCATCGTGGTTAGAACGGCGGCCAGAAAAGACCTGCCATAAAAAACCCCGAAGGGAAAAAGAGACAGGAAATCTGGGTGGGAACCAGGCCCAAGCTCACGTAACCTTCCTACTAGGCTATATGCATACTTACAAAAAAATAAATAAATAAACTCAGCAATAGCTGAGAAGGTGTCGGCCTAGAATGACTCTTTTTGCCCACGTACAATCACAAGCTTTAATACTCGTATCACTTTACCCATAATGCATCTATGCTCAAGAGCCCCGGCCCTTGTCGTGTTGCTCTCGTGCCGCAGAAATATTTAATTTCCAGCTTATTCGTTGGCACTCAAACGCCAGAAATTCCATTATATTCATTTGCATAAAGGCATTAAGTTTCCAAAATCGGAACTGGAATCGTTCGAAATCAGACGAAATCATCCGAAATCTGACGGAATGCCTCAAGTTTGAAATCGAGAAGAAGAGTCTGAAAACGTATCATATGCAAGTGTCCGAAGTCTGACACCAGAGCTCATTTGCATCAAACTTTCGAAGTTGATACGGTTTCTTTCTGCCTTTCTGGAAATGATGAAGAGGGATTTTAGCCTTGCTTTTCTCAAGGCTTTTCTAATTTTTGATGCCGGATATTCTCTGTTTAATGAACATTTTTCACTGATGACACTGGCTTTATTCCGTCTAATTAAGCGGGTTTGTAGTTTCTATATTTCCTTGTGCTCTGCTGTTTCGAGAGACGTAATCGTTTTTTCCATGTGCGCACCATTTTATTTTTGAAGTTGTTTTTGTGTTTTGTCATTGAAAATGATTATTGAAGTTTGTTCAATGGATTAAACGTGGATTGCTAATGCAGTTCCGTCTTACTTTGAGGCAGCGGGAAGCTGGTTCCGAGTTATCAAATACCGCGCCAAATTTTTATTCGTCAAAGTGGCTAATGGAGACTTGGCCACGGTAACAATTTTCACACGGAGAAGAGATGGCGTCGAACCGTTCAAAGCAAGCCAGTTTAATCTTAGAAGATGGTTCTGTATACAAAGGGAAGCTGTTTGGAGCAGCTAAGTGCGTTGCTGGTGAAGTTGGTAAGGCATAATTTGGTGTTGTTTGCTTTCAAAGTTCGACAAGTCAAGCATCGAACACACGTGTTCGATTCCTTTTCTTCCGTAACACCGAAGCGATTGTAATAACTACATGAAAACGTTATTCAAAAGTGACAACCTGTAATATTTTTGAAATTTTATTGGCCGTAAACTCTTATCTGCGAAGAGAATAGAAATGTAAGTGTTTAATTACAAAATTAGATCTTACTTTCGTCGGGAACGGCTCGTTTCTGTTATATAATGTCATATATTTTAACGAATAAGACATTTCTTTTATTTACTGGTGAAGAAATTCGACCAAAAACTTATCATATGACACTAAGCAAAGTAAAATGACACAAAGGAAAGCCTTGAGATACAGATGCGATGGATTTAGATTGCCCTGCTTTCTCGTGACCCTTTGCACGTGGAATAGATGCATGATTATTTTGAGGAGGTCCCGGATATCACGCGGCTACATTCTTCATGGGAAGTCACGTTCCATCGAAGCTTGTAAAACTAATTGATAGAAGAATATTTGGAAGATAACAGATACATGGACACGCTAAGTTTTTGTTATATTTTAGCAAGAGCATTTCTCCTCAATTTGTATGTTAAAAAGTTTGGATATTCAGCATCAAGACATAAAAACTGTTTACAGTAAAATGAGAGCTACCCAAGGAAAGTGAGATGACCTGTGCTTAACCTTGTGACCCCTTGGAGTGGGTAGCATTTAACTTATCTATCCATGAACGCTGCCAAATCAAACTTTAAGGTTACAAGAAATAAGTAATGGCCACCCATTAAAAAAGCTCTTGATTGTTAAACAAATTCTCCCTTTCAACACTGGGAAATGTAAAGAGAAGTGTATGGAGAATGTGTATTTCGATATTGGGGTGAAAAGGGTTAAACCAAGACCGTTTGATTGAAAACTCAACCGAATAATCTCAAGCTAACAGGTCTACCAAACAAAATTGTTTGTTAATGATTGAGTTATGGATAAATGAATAACAAATTCATATAATTTTAGTGTTTCAGACTGGCATGGTTGGATATCCAGAATCCCTCACAGATCCATCATACAGATGTCAAATTCTTACTCTTACCTATCCACTGATTGGAAACTATGGAGTCCCAGATGGAGAAAAGGATTCATATGGGTTGGCAGTTGAGCTGGAGTCAGATAAAATCTGGGCAGCAGCTCTGGTTGTTGGTGATTATGTTGAAGAGTACAGTCACTGGAATGCAAAGAAATCTCTTTCCCAGTGGTTAGAGGAAGAGGGGGTACCAGGCATTAGTGGTGAGTTGTTTTTTGTTGATTGGATATTTTTAGGGGAAATGGTAACCTCTGTTTTAGATCCTTATGATTTGAAAGGATGTAATATATTTTCAGGAATTCTCTGAAAGTGTGGTGGGATGAAAAGGGGATGATGGTCCATACCATCATTCCTAACATTTTAAGATGCTCTGAGATACCTTCCTTTTTATTGGTGAGAAATGTTTAAACAGAAATTAATATGACTCAAGTTTCAAGACAGTAAAATTATAAATGCAAAATTGCAGTATCTGTAACATTGGTAGCATTGAAATATGTTTTTGGTCAAGTCACAGTGGGAAAAGAAAAGAATTCTGAGTTTCCTCAAGGAATCAAACCTCAGACTTATGTATTTCATGCTTTGATACTGTAACACTGAGCCACAGAGACTGATACGCAGGGCCTTTTATAGTACATATATGACACGTGTCCTGTGTGCTGCTAGGATCAGTATTGTCGATAGTGTAATGTTTTGTAAAGAATAAGGAAGATGGTAAGTTTTGAGCTTGATAGAAATATAGAAAGATGGTTTTCCTCTTGTCATGAGCATAGAACAAAGAAAAAATTTCTGAGTCCCCAGAATCTGAAAGTCTGAGGTTGTATTCCTCATGGGGACTCATAATTTTTTCTTGGTCCCTCGCTCAAGATAAGACAAAAAACATCTTTCTAGTATATTTCTTTATCAAGCTTAAAACTTGACATCTTTCTTATTCTTTACATTTGTAATATTTGCAAACAATGTTTATGGAACTGGGTTTAAAGCATATACCCTAGCTTTATGTCTACCTTTTTTTCATATTTTAAGTTCCATTTCTCTACCAAAATGGCAGCTGGCTTAATGACAATCTGATATTTGTCAATTCAAAAACTAAATGAAAGTTTTATATTTTTGAATTCCTAATCAACATTTAGACCTGGAGTTTTTTAAAGATTGTTTGATTTCTTACATAATAATACATATTTCAGGTATTGACACAAGAGCATTGACAAAGAAGATCAGAGAAACAGGATGCATGTTAGGAAAAGTAGTGATTGAAGATGTGGAACCAGAGTCCATTCCATTTGATGATCCAAATCAGAGAAACCTAGTTGCAGAGGTTTCATCAAAGGTTAGCTTTGTGATTCTAAAATTTCAAACAGGTCAAATCAGATTGGAAGGCTTTCTAAAGACCAAGCATCCTCTAAGTTGTAGTGGTTATTCTGTGGTGAAGTATTCCTTTATTGTTAAACTAGTCTAACTCTTGTTCACTGTGAAAGAATATACATGAGGCAGCACATCTTAGTTTGCTTTTACACTCACAATACTTTATCTTTAGGTTTTCTTGGTTTTCAGAATGGAGATATTAGGTGATTTGTACAAATATCTGTAGATTCTCAAAAGTGCCAATAACTGCTCAAGACCAAAAGCATAGATGATAAAGGAATGGAATTCAGAGGTGACCAGAGTGACAGAATCTACACAGCAATAAATATTACATCATTATAACTATAACATTTTAATAACTATAATTGTTTTGACAGGCACCAGTTGTTTATAACCCAGATGGTGAGTTCAAGATCATCGCTGTGGATTGTGGAATAAAATACAACCAGATAAGGTGTCTTATTGCCAGAGGAGCTGCTGTTAAAGTAGTTCCTTGGAATTACAATTTCAACGATGATGTGGAAAAAGGAGGTAACTTTCTGTACTATCTCATTGAACTGTACTTCATGTAAAGCTCTTAGTTATTATATTCATGAAAAAAGCTATTAAACAAACTCTAAATCTGTGAACACAATAAGGACTTAAGAAAAGTATTACGGAAGCGGCAATGAGAATGTGGTGACACAGAGGAAGGATGAGCAGAAATATAATTCTTCGCTTGCTTTCTAAATTTTGAACATCTCCCAACCTTCCCCTGCAAATAACTAAACAACATCTGCAACTTTTGTATAGTCCAAGAACGGAAGCAAATTTTGCAGGGTTCTCTTCTGCACTCAGTGGTGTCTGCATGTGTTCTGCCAAAGGGGAGTCAGCACAGTAAGAGATGGTTACCACATCAAGCTGTTTAGAATCCTAACAGATATGTTTTTTCTGTTGTGTCTGTTGTAACTTCATAAAATCTCTATTTCTCATTTATAGTGCGAGATATTTCTCAATCTATGTCAATGTTATTATTTTTTGCTATTTCTTCAGACTGTGATGGTGTGTTCTTAAGCAATGGTCCTGGAGATCCCACTTTCACTACTGAGACTATAAACAATATTAAAAAGTTTACAGAACGCACCAGTCTTAAACCTCTATTTGGAATTTGCTTTGGACACCAGCTCCTGGGCTTGGCTGTTGGATGTAAAAGCTTCAAAATGAAGTAAGTAGTTGAAGATAATCTTGTTCTTGCTGTTTTGTTGCTGTTAAAACTTATGTTAAAACTGTCTTGATGAAAACTTTATTTTTAGTGTGTATAAAGGGAGAGAATGCATCATCTCCTTTAAAACTAAATAGAAAAATGTAAATGTTTCAGCAGGCACACATGAAAACATTTTATTACAATTGTGTTTATTTGTAGGTATGGAAATAGAGGTCACAATATTCCTTGCATACATCATGGCACAGATCGCTGTTTTATCACCACACAGAATCATGGCTTTGCTATTGATACCAACTCTCTGCCACCTGATTGGTCAGTGTTGTTTACAAATGCTAATGACCAAACAAATGAAGGGATAATTCATAACAGCAAGCCATTTTACAGTGTGCAGTTTCACCCAGAACATATGGCTGGACCACAAGACTTAGAGTTGTTGTTTGACATCTTTTTGTCCACAGTCAAGCAGTACAAACAAACTGGAGAACAATCAGTATCAGTTAAGGAAAGGATTCAGCAGTCACTGAAGTTTGATCCCCTAGTATCACCCAGTGAACACACACCCAAGAAAATTTTGATTTTAGGTTCAGGAGGTTTGTCCATTGGACAAGCTGGAGAGTTTGATTATTCGGGGTCACAGGTGAGTTTAAATAACTGAGTAATGCTGTTCTTAACACTTTACACCCTAACATTGGTATCCATTTTCTCCATATTGTTATTTACACTTTTCTTTTGGTACTGATAAGGAGTTTTTGTTTAAAGATCAGAGCTTCCTAGGTTAGTGATGATTTCCTTTCTTTTCATGATCTTAATGAATGACTCAGCAGTATTACTTGTGAGAACAGATGTGATATGCTGGTCACTCTTGGAACTTAGAACTGTCTATAGCGGTTAACAAAATTGTATAACAAAACAGTACTGTTGTTTATACCTTAGAACTGTCCATAGCGGATAACAAAAATGTATAACAAAACAGTACTGTTGTTTATACCTTAGAACTGTCCATAGTGGATAACAAAAATGTATAACAAAACAATACTGTTGTTTATACCTTGTGGAAAAATGTAGGGTTTTGCAGCCCTAACTGACATACTTTGGAAATACCAGTAATAAAGTAAAAGTTGCCTCAAAAATACCTGGCAGGTATTGCAGTGCTTTTATATTGATGTCATTTAATATCTTTAGTGGTATGCAGCTTAAGGATCATATTCTTAACTTTCTGCAGGCTATTAAAGCTCTTAAAGAGGAAGGTATCCAAACTGTTTTGGTAAATCCAAACATTGCTACAGTGCAGACGTCGAAAGGCCTTGCAGACAAAGTCTATTTTCTTCCTATAACAGCCAACTATGTCACTCAGGTAACTCAGCTGACATTTTTGTAATTGGAATAGTTAATTTTTTTTTTTTTTTAACTGTATTGTCTCAAGGCAACATTGACAATAGTCAGTTAAAAAGAATATTTCTTTTTCTTTTTTCTTTTTGATTTGCAACTTAGGTCATTCAAAGTGAACACCCAGATGGTATCCTGTTGTCATTTGGAGGTCAAACTGCTCTGAACTGTGGCATTGAGCTTCAAGCAAGTGGTGTACTGGAGAAGTATGGTGTCCAAGCATTAGGGACTCCAATTAGTTCCATAGTTTGTACTGAAGACAGGAAGATGTTTGCTGGGAAACTAGCAGAAATTGGGGAAAGAGTTGCACCAAGTGAAGCAGTGTATTCTGTTGAGCAGGTTAGTATGTGTTGCAAGAAGGCAGTGGTGAATACCAAAGTCTTCCTAACTCATGCTTTAATACAATTGTTTCATGTTGCATGACAAAAAATGCTGTTTTCTGTTGGCACTATGAGACTTCTACAAGTCAAATGTAAAAACTACCATCTATTGTGATGTTACAAAAATAGTTTTGACAAGAATTAGGTGTATTCCTATAGTCAGGCAATTAAAAATGTGGCAGGTATAAATAATTATTAATGATATCCTATATTGGCGGAGATAGATGGAAGTTTTTTTAACCTTTATAAATTTGCTTATTTCCTGTGACTTGCACTTGTCCTTTTTCAGTCTTAGCAGAATATTCAGGTCAACCTCCTTATGCAATTTTTCTTCCCTTTAAATTATTTTTTATGAATGAATGCCATCAAAATCTGTGTCTAGGCCATTGCTGCTGCAGAAAGGCTTGGGTATCCTGTGTTAGTGCGAGCAGCATTTGCACTGGGTGGTCTGGGGTCAGGATTTGCTCAGAACAGAGAAGAACTGGTTTCCCTTGTCAATGGAACCTTTGCCCATACCAAGCAAGTGAACCTGGACAAATCATTGAAAGGCTGGAAGGAAATTGAATACGAGGTTGTCAGAGATGCTTTTGACAACTGCATCACAGTGAGTACAGTACAGTGGGTTAAAAATGTGATGGTATAATTGCTCTAAAAACAAAAAAAGTGTGTGATATACATAGTAGTTGGATGCTTTGTTGAAATAGTTATGGAGGTGGACACTGCATTTGAGTCATGTTTAGTTTATGGTGTTGTGTTCTTGGAAAAGACACTTTACTCTCACACTACCTCTCCCAGCTCTGGAGTATGAATGAGTATCAGCAAACTGACTAGGAAACCTGAAAAAGCACCAATGGTGGGAGGTAACCTGTAATTGGACCAAGGAAGGAGCAGTACTCGTTATTACCTTATGCTGTAGAAACCAGGACAAGCTCTGGCTGGATAGGGTACTTGGTACAAGCGCAGAGTTAATTTTTTTACCAACCCATCACTGTCCACTTTTAGGTTTGTAACATGGAGAATGTTGATCCACTGGGTATCCACACTGGAGAGTCCATTGTTGTTGCTCCAAGTCAGACCCTCACCAATTCAGAATACAACATGCTGCGCACCTGTGCTGTCAAGGTCATCAGACATCTTGGAGTTGTGGGAGAATGTAACATACAGTACGCTCTTAATCCAGAATCTAAAGAGGTTTGTATTTGTTCCCAATATGAACTTAATGTGTGCTATTACTTTAACTCTCCTCCAACCCAGTCCTATGCATTGGATCCCTTTCAGCAATTTGCTTCAATCTGTCCTGTAATTGCTATATTTAATGACTTTTTTTTGTCGGAATTAAGGTGCAAATAAGGCTTGGTACAAAACTAGCATGAAAATGATAAGAAAAAGAGAACAGTTTTTTTCTCCATAATAAACTGAACTCAAAAATGAATGGGAATTTTACCTTTTCTTTTTTTTTTTAATTTTTTTTGTTTTGATTACTAGTATTTCATCATTGAGGTAAATGCAAGGCTCTCTCGGAGTTCAGCTCTTGCATCAAAGGCCACGGGCTATCCCCTGGCATATGTGGCAGCAAAGTTGGCTCTGGGAAGACCCTTACCAGTGTTGAGAAACTCAGTCACCAACTCTACAACAGCTTGCTTTGAGCCTAGCCTGGATTATGTTGTTGTTAAAATTCCAAGATGGGACTTGAGCAAGTTCAGCAAGGTCAATACAAAGGTAAGAATCACCTACCCTACTGTGAGCAATTTTTACATAAACACTGCCTCGGGCCAGCACTTTTTCCCTAGAAATTCACATTGTGGAGATAATTTTGTGCACATCTTAAGCCCTTGTGAATTAAAATTATTCCTAAGTAACTTTTCAATGTGTAGATTGGAAGCTCAATGAAAAGTGTTGGAGAAGTAATGGCTATCGGACGACAGTTTGAAGAAGCCCTTCAGAAAGCCCTAAGGATGGTGAATGAGGCAAACGTGGGTTTTGATTCTCATGGTCATACAGCATCTGATGAAGTAAGTTTCATTCATAATCCTCATTACCTACATTCTTGACTGTGCATCAGTCACAATCCTTATGTAGATTCTTGACTGTGTATTAAAGAGTTTGTGGGATTTACATGTATGTGCCTGTCACCCTTGGGAGTTTAAGGGTTACAAACAGTGTTTGTTCAAATCTGTTCTTTTGTTTATTTGTCTAACAATTTTGATTTTCACTACAGGAATTGAAGCAACCTTCTGATCAGCGTATTCATGTGCTTGCTGCTGCATACAAGGAGGGTTACACCATAGATAAGTTGTATGAGCTGACCAAGATTGACAAGTGGTTTTTGAGTCGCATGAAATGCATAATGGATTATGCTCTAATGCTGAAAAACTATAGAGAAAAGACTGAGGTAAGAACAATTTCTTTGGGCATTTTCCTGCCCACTATAAATTAGCTTCCCTTTTTGAGTCAATGTTATATCAGTTACTGTTGTGAGGTAGACAACATAAAAACAAATCAAATTGTAAAAGACTTTTGTTGGTGTGATTGAAAAATTAATCAGAGTTTTTTAAGGCACTGAAATGCGTCTAGTTGACAGAAATAAATAAATTTCTTAATTTTGTTTATTTTAGTGTTTCCTTAAATGATAGTAGCTGTGTGAATTCTAGGACACTATGAATAATTTTGTTTATTGATATGTATAGAGTTTCTTTCAATGATATTGTTTTATGTCGCATATTTGCGTGCTATTTTATTGATAATTTTTATTGGTGGTTTATGCTCCCTGTAGCCTGGTCAACAGTCATCAACGTCTGCACCCTTAATGCACAGAGAGAAGGTAGAGAGTTGAAGCAGTACACAACAAATTAAACGCAACTTGTTATGAACATTTTTATTAACCAATGAACTGCCTTTGAAGGAGAGAGATAGTTAGAAAGTGATCTTGCTTCAGTCATGGTAATGTCTTGCACTAATAGCTGATCTTTGAGAAATGTATACGAGCTAAACATGCCTATTATAACTAAATCAAAATTAACTAATCATATGAAGTAAACCTGCTGGGTTAAAATTGCTTTAGAAGTGTCAATTCAAGCTGATGTAAGTGGTGCCTTAAAAGCAAGCTTGGGTGAGAAGTCTGATCATATTAAACAACTTAAACACGTGATTATTTGAAGCACTAACATAATATGTGACGCAGAATTCCTGAATAATAACAAAAGAATGTAAATGATAATCAGAAATGCAACTACCACGCAACTGTTAGTACTGTTACCTTGACACTCAGAATATCCTCAACATCAGAAATATTTCTGGAAAGTGGACTTAAGTGATTCCTCAGAAAAAATTACTGAAGACTTTTTTTGGTTTTCCTTAAGTGTTCCCTATCAGTGTCTTTTTTTTTTGGAAAAATACAATAAAAAAGATAGATCACCATGCTTGTTTAAGAGATACAGTATGATAGGCCAATCTTACCCCATTTATGCCTGTACTGGCAGAGGTTGCTGTCATGTCACAATCTTCATTGGGATTCATTATATGGCCAGAAACATTACCAGAAAAGCTCAGGTGTTCATGGTTTTCTCAACTTTGAAACCAAAATTTGCAGGAAAAAAGCCTTTTTTGGAGTATTCTTCCTAAATCTTTTGTTGAATGGAGCTTGAGATTGTCCTAGCAGCTTGCTTTTGTTGTTGTTATGAACCATAACACCAAAGCCAAACCTTGCCAACAACCCCTCATCTTGACTCATTGTTGGTCAGTCCTGGAGAACCCCAGTTGACCCTAACTTAAAGCCATTTCTCTGTTTTGTTACGAGTGGTAACTCCAATTTTCTCTGAACTCAACCTATGACACATTTCTTAACAAATCAAGGAAAAGCTGTGTTGTAAGAATCAAGTAGAAGGCTTTTTTTTTTTAGTATGAATACTTTTGGATAGTATTTGCATTTGCACCTTTACAGGCAGCTGAAGTTTCCTACAGGGATTTACTTGGAGCTAAACAACTGGGATTCTCTGATAAGCAAATTGCAAAGTGTATTCACAAGTAGGTTCTTGTAACTGTGGAACATTTGATATCCTTCTCATCATCATTGTGCAAGATTTTCAAATCTAACCTCACCACCTGTAGTCAGTTAAGATGATTCAGGTGTGGTTTGTTAGGTTTAGGTCTTTCAGTTTCCCCACAGTTTTTAGGTGGTCAGTATCATGGTTAGCAGAATTTATTTTTGTTGAATGGCACCCTTAAAATTCAGTTACTGGTTCATGTGAGAATGCTAAAAAAAAAGAGAGAAGCTGTGAACTTCACCCAGCCATTATTGATTTGTAACATTGCTAAACCTAAGCCAGCACCATCATTAGTGAAATTTAGCGAGCATTGGGAATGAAAAGTTATTTCTCTACTTTTAGCACTGAACTTGCTGTTCGAAAAGTGCGTCAGCAGTATGGTCTTACCCCATTTGTAAAGCAAATTGACACTGTGGCAGCAGAGTACCCAGCTTTTACAAACTACCTGTATCTGACTTACAATGCATGTGAAGATGACATCGACTTTGACAGTGGGGCCTGTATGGTGATTGGTTCTGGGGTGTACAGGATTGGCAGCAGTGTGGAATTTGATTGGTGTGCTGTGGGCTGTATCAGAGAACTCAGAAAGGTAAGTAAACTGTGGTAGTTATTTAAGAACTTCTATCTTCAAATTTCTTGCCTGAGTAATACCATTTTACTTAGTCATAAGGTTTTTTATTTTTAGTTGAAGAAAAAGACCATAATGTTGAACTATAATCCAGAAACTGTCAGTACAGATTATGATGAATGTGAGCGACTGTACTTTGATGAAATCTCCTTTGAGGTGAGTGTTGCACTGGGCTCAAAGCTAAACTTTTTCCAAGTTTTTCCAAATGTATTGCTTTGAACTCAAACCATTTTCTTAAATGGTTTTCTTACCAAGTATCTGCATGTTATGTTAGGTTGTTATGGATATTTATGAAAAAGAAAATCCAGAGGGTATCATCTTAAGTATGGGAGGACAGTTACCAAACAACATCGCAATGCAGCTTCACAGGCAACAGGTAGGTGTTAATCAATCAGCCAATCAGTCAGGCAGTCCTTTATAATGCTATCCATTGGTTAATAAATCAATAAATTCAGTCAGTCCATTTTGGGGCTACAAGGCTCGGACAGGTGAAGTAATATTCAGTTCCCTAAGAATTCATCTTAAGTGTGCATTGACACCAACTCACTGACCAGATGGTTTTGTCCAAACTTTAACCTTTGCAACTGTAATGTTGTTGCATCATTTGTTGGGTAGGTTCGCATCCTAGGCACTTCTCCTGAGATGATTGACAATGCTGAGAATCGTTACAAGTTTTCCAGAATGTTGGACAATATTGGAATTCTTCAACCACAATGGAAAGTTCTTACAACTTTAGAGGTATGTGTGTTAGTAGATCAACCTTTCGAGTAGTGCAAGGAGTATTTATTGAGAAGGGAGAGATGCTTGGAATACTCAACAACTTATTCAATCAGCTTTGTTTGTGAAACTGATTTATGAAAATATATGTCTAAGTTCAGCAAGGGTTTTGATTGTTACGTATGGTGATGAAAATGGCAGCTCATAAACGCTGAATGTTTTCACATGCTATAGCTAGAATATACATGTAGGTAATTTATGGCAGCAGTGTGGTACAGCACAGCTGTTCAAAAACTTGTGTTCACATTTGTGGTAAAAAGAATAAACTTGTGAGAATTCGAACCACAGACTGACCAATTTTCATGTGGGATGCTGCACCAGCCAGGCAGCTGGAGACTTTTTGGCAAGTCAAGCCATGTACTTGGTTCATCTCTAACAAGTGCCCTGCCTTGTGCAGGGATCAGTAAAGTTGAAAGCATTCTGTCATTGGATCAAGTTATATCGATTTAAAAAAGAGAACAGTCACTAACACTCTTTTTCAAAAACCTTTGTAATGCAGGATGCCAAAAAGTTCTGTGCCACAGTTGGGTATCCCTGTCTTGTGCGACCATCGTACGTGCTCAGTGGTGCTGCCATGAATGTTGCGTTTTCTGATGATGAAATGGTTACGTACCTTGGCAATGCTCAGTCTGTATCCAGTGAACACCCTGTTGTTATTTCCAAATTCATCCAGAATGCAAAGGTGAGAGGCTGTTTTCAAGTATGCTTTCATCTCACTTTGAAGAAGCTTGCGGAATAACAATTTACCTAACTCCACTATTGTCACCTTTTCTAAATGATATCATTATCTGTACAAATTGCTCAATAACCCACAATTCCTCTGTTCACTGCACTCTGATGAAAAGCCCATGATCGAAACTTCAGCTCCAGGAACTCTTTATGGAAAGAGCTGAATAATGTATGCGTATGCGCTAGGTTTTGCCGCCGAAAACGGATTTTTGAGTAGTTTGCAAGGTTGATTTCTTATTCTGTTGCTTCAAGGCGTCATTTTCCTTGCCACTTTTCTTTTACAGAACAACCTCCAAAAACTTGGTACTCCTAAAAATTTTCGAAAATTAATTTTCTCCATAAAACCTCTGGAAATAGGAAAATGCCTTAGACGAAAACGAAGTTCCTCGGTTTTAAGTTTCAGCCCTTAGTATTTTCCGCTAATTTCGCTTAAAACACTTGAGCCCGTGTTGATGACCGCGTACCCTCTGACGTTGTATTTCATTATTCAGCCCAGTCTGGCCAATAGCCCATTTCCAAATTACTCTTGGCCTCTTTTTCAAAACGAGGCCTGGTGCTCAACCATTCTTGGGAAAATGAGTTTAATTTGCATGTGAATGAAAACTTATTATCATATCAAAGGATGAGCACCAGGACTCGTTTTGAAAATCAGGCCAAGGGCAATTCGGAAATGGGCAATTCACATTATCAACCCAGCTGATAATACTAAATTATCTCCCTATATCTTCTTCTGATGCAAAACCACAGTTTCTTTGGAAACTAACCCCATCTATTGATCTGCAGGAGATAGATGTTGATGCAGTGGCCAGTGACGGCGAGGTGGTCAGTATGGCTGTATCTGAACATGTGGAGAATGCTGGAGTCCATTCTGGTGATGCCACAATGGTTTTACCTCCACAAGATCTGAATGAAGAGACACTCAAGAAGATACGAAAGATCTGCTTTGATATTGGGCAAGCCTTGATGGTCACTGGGCCATTTAACATGCAGCTGATTGCTAAGGTTTGTCAACTGTATGTACAATGTAATCCTGGCTTTTAATAAAACACTTTATTTTGACGAATGTCTGTTCAGTAGTAGAATACAGATGACGTCAGAGTGAAGAAAGAGAGTGGCACCTGAGCTGCGCGCCAGTGTTTCACTGATATTTCTCACCGATTTTTACATCACATGTGACCTGTCACCGAACAAACGCGATGTAAATTAAAATCTATTTTATTTTGTCTTAAAATTAACCCCACTATTTCCTCAATGATAAAAGAAAGGTACCTTTTTAAGTGAAAACTTAAATGTCTTGCTACCTGTCTTGCTCTTAAGATCTGAAAACAAATTCCTTGAACTGATGACCATAGGTTACTTTCCAGGTTATTCTTGTGAATGTAGAATTGGAAATTTTGCTACAGATAATAATAATCTTCCTCTTCTTGACCTTATAATTCCGAAGAGTTGAAGTCTTAAGTGAGTTCTTTTTTCTATTTACAGGATAATGAACTGAAAGTGATCGAATGTAATCTTCGTGTCTCCCGCTCCTTTCCTTTTGTATCCAAGACTCTTGATCACGACTTTATCGCTATGGCAACACAAGTTATCTGTGGTGTGTCCGTTGAACCAGCTTTGGACTGTGCGGGGTATGGACGAGTTGGAGTAAAGGTGAAAACAACGTTTAGCACAAGAACAGTCTGTAAATTTGTTCCCTTTTAATTTACTTCGAAGAAATAAACCCAGCCAGCAGAGGTGTCTGACTTCAAAGAGCTTCTTCAAATTTGAGATTTTAACTTATCAGGCACACCTTGTTTCATTAAGCCTTGTCGTAGAAATGTCTAGTCTTGTTCTTTTATGGTTGATAGACAGCAACTTTGACAAAGTGACCTCCTTAAGTTCCCCACGGCAGTGTACTTTAAGGCTCAAACTCTTCTCGGAGAACTTCCATCATGATGTAATCGCTAGACTAAATGTGATGCTTCTCCGACAAGTGTACAAAACCCCGCAGCATTATTGAATTCATTATTGCTGAATTTGGAATTTATTGTTAAAAAGTTGGTGTCACGCGGCATACTGTTACCAGCAACGTAATGGCTTTTCCTTTTTAATCCGACACAAGTAGAAAATTTAAAAGCGTCCTTTTAGGCTCTGTTTACAAGCAAGGAGGGTAACCCTTGTGCTAGGGTTACCCTAGCAGGTGGGTCAAAGATAGCCCGGGTTTACAAGCAAAATTTCACAGGTAGGGTTACCCTACCACCCGGAACAACTTAACTATGCTTGGTAACCGCACGCATTGTTATCAATGTTCAAAGGGTCTGGAAACAAGTAAAAAGTTGTCCCGGGTAGGCGAGTTATCCCCAGCAGAGCGTTTACAAGGCAGCTAGGGTAACCCTAGCGCTTAGCCACCCTAGCTGCCTTGTAAACACGTCGATGAAAAAAAAAAGAAATGTGGGAGCGTTAGGGTAACCCTCCTGCTAGGGTAACCCTAGCACGAGGGTTACCCTACCTGCTTGTAAACAGGGCCTTACAGGGTTCGCACAGGTCATGGAAAACCTGGAAAGTCATGGAATTTCAAAATTTCATTTTCCAGGCCTGGAAAGTCGCGAAATTTATGTGTGGTTCATGGAAAGTCATGGGAAGTCAATATGCTCTCTATGAGTGAAAGGCAATAAGACCCAAAGTTGAGAAGTTAACTGACGCGTCCAAAAATCAGATTTAATTTCATTAGAAATAAACAGAAGCGCGCATTGTGAGGATGTTTGCAAACATTCTTTCACACTGCATTCTTGTCATGGAATCTTTCAAAAGGTCATGAAAAAGTCATGGAAAGTCATGGAACTTTAACAGGTCAAAAGTGTACGAACCCTGTTTTACGAAAAATCGCATATTTCATATCTTGTTGGGAAGGGTTGTGGCTTGTGACAGGAATGACAAATAACTATATTTTTTCCTTTTTGGTCTTTTTGTCCTCAAGGTTCCCCAATTTTCTTTCTCACGTTTGGCCGGGGCAGATGCCATGTTAGGCGTGGAGATGTCCAGTACTGGAGAAGTGGCCTGTTTTGGCGAAAATCGTTACGAGGCGTACCTCAAGGGTATGCTTAGTACTGGGTTTAAGATTCCTCAAGAGTGCATTCTTCTATCGATCGGAAGCTTCAAGGTACGATAGCTGTGTACAGTTTGAATTTGTTTTAAGTCAGTTTGCGTTTCGTCTGGAAGGAAGTTGCAATACAGTTCCAAATATCTCAGACTACTCTTCATTTTGAACTTCATGCCACGCCTTATAGACTAAAACTTTTATTTTACTACAGTTACGTCATTCCTTGATATCTCAAAGTTTGTTTTTTTTTTTCCCACACATAACATGTGAAACCCCTGGTATGGAACGCCATAACTGTCTTATGATACTTTTGGTCATGATATTCGGTGCTTACATCCTTATATTGGGTGCTTACATCCTTATATTGGGTGCTTACATCCTTATATTCGGTGGTTAAATCATTATATTCGGTATTTACTTCATTATATTCGGCGCGTACTTCGTTATATTCGGAGCTTACTTTATTATATTCGGTGTTTACTTTCTTATATTCGGTGCTTAAATCATTATATTCGGTGTTTACTTCATTATGTTCGGTGCGTACTCCGTTATATTCGGTGCTTACTTTATTATATTTGGTGCATACTTCGTTATATTGGGTGCTCATTTTATTATACTGGGTGGCTTTTTCGTTCAGTGTTCACTTCATTATATTCGGTGTTCCCTAAATTATATTCGGTGTGCACTTCATTATATTCGGTGTTTATTTCATTATACTCAGTGATTAAATCATCCAGTTCGGTGCTTCCGACAACTGGTGTGCACTTCATTATCTTCGGTCCTACCAACATTATACGCGGTGGTAAATTCATTATCTTCGGTGCAAACTTCGTTATGATCGTCACCAGGCTCCCAAAAACATTGTTCGCGGTAATAACCCCACAATGCAATTCTGCGATTTCCCGCGTATTTTCAAAGTATTATGAAAATGGCGGAAAAGACTGCAATGGCCTCCATTGTGAAGCGACAAAACTTAAGTAATCCAACAGAAGTATTTGAAAAGGAGAAAATCACACCTGATGTACTTCCTCTGTTATTGGCAAGCGAAATGAAGCAGCTGGGTGTAAGTAATAGTTCTGACATGATGAGTTTGCGAATGGAATGTTCAATCCACGGAAAACGGAAGCCTCAAAGAAATCGTTTAGGACCTGGAGCTCCAGAATTCAACATACCAAAATCAATACTAGAGAATCATCTAGAGGAGGGTTTCAAGAGTTGCTGTGAACTAGAAAGAATGATCTTAATAAAAGTACTGTATTTAAAAACTGCTTTGAAGGGTTAATAATCAATATCCACTCTTTACCCAATTTTTATTGATGCGTTGAGTTGCAGCGGTTTGTAAGATATCAAAAAGGAGTTCATGACAGGTCATTTACACTAGATGTCACTATAAAGGAAAGAGGCCTTGCAATAATAATAATAATAATAATCGACTTTATTTAAAGAGGGTATACACATAACAGCCTACGCTGATAAACCAGTGGCCCTCAAAACTAAAGTTAGTAAGTAATACATTCTAAGCCATAGAGATTAAAAATAGAACTAACTAGTCGAACAATGTAACTATTTCAAAGATTATAAATACAATAAAACTAGATTATAGTACAGCTTCAAAAGAATCAAAGTTGCGTTTCAGTGCAAGGTTCTAGTAGGACCCTTCTGCATGGCCAACTTAAACTAGGATTTTGAAGGAACGATTCGAAAGAACGATTCGTTCTCGTCGAAATACTGCAACGAGCGCTTCAAGGTTTAGTTTCGTCAAGATGTCTTCCATTTTTTCGCGCTCAACAAAGCTGTACAATTGGGAGCCTGGTGACGACCATAACGAAGTTTGCACCGAAGATAATGATTTTACCACCGCGTATAATGTTGGTAGGACCGAAGATAATGAAGTGCACACCAGTTGTCGGAAGCACCGAACTGGATGATTTAATCACCGAGTATAATGAAATGAACACCGAATATAATGAAGTGCACACCGAATATAATTTAGGGAACACCGAATATAATGAAGTGAACACTGAACGAAAAAGCCACCCAGTATAATAAAATGAGCACCCAATATAACGAAGTATGCACCAAATATAATGATTTAAAGTGCACCTATACCCAAAAAATTTTTTTCGCTTAACGAAATAAGCTTATTTTTTGGAGTATTTCTCTGCAAAAATTTCTTAATTTGCTCAAATCTTTAATTTTCTGTGCCCAGTCAAAATACGGAAAATCGGCCGCCATCTTGCCCCACGACCGAGTTTAAAGAGGAATGGCTCTAGCGGATAATGTGACGTCAAATCGAGAACACGAAAGTCTGCATTTCACACATTTTCACATGTTTGGGTAGGTTGTAGTCGATGTTGTCCGAAAATATGCCGACTAAGTGTGTTGTAGAAGGATGTAGCAACGCGCGAAATTTGCAAGAGGGTATCGCGCTTCGTACATTCCTCATACAACACACCTAGTCGGCATATTTCGGACAATATCGACGACAACCTTCCCAAACAAGTGAAAATGTGTGAAATGCAGACTTTCGTGTTCTCGATTTGACGTCACATTACCCGCTAGAGCCATTCCTCTTTAAACTCGGTCGTGGGGCAAGATGGCGGCCGATTTTCCGTATTTTGACTGGGCACAGAAAATTAAAGATTTGAGCAAATTAAGAAATTTTTGCAGAGAAATACTCCAAAAAATAAGCTTATTTCGTTAAGCGAAAAAAATTTTTGGGTATAGGTGCACTTTAAGCACCGAATATAAGAAAGTAAACACCGAATATAATAAAGTAAGCACCGAATATAACGAAGTACGCGCCAAATATAATGAAGTAAATACCGAATATAATGATTTAACCACCGAGTATAAGGATGTAAGCACCCAACATAAGGATGTAAGCACCGAATATCATGACCAAAAGTATCATAAGACAGTTATGGCGTTCCATACCCTGGGATATTTTTCTCAAAACTTTACTCTCGATATCTTGGACCAACAGCACTGAGAGAAAAACGTCTGGACTCTGAACACTTAGCTCCTCATTAACCATTTGTTATCATTCTCTTTTGACACTTTCTTTAGCCCGTTGATTTTTCTAATTGTATACTTCAGCTTACAAAATCATATATTTTATTTTCGTGTCGTTTGAATGTTTTTAGTCCAAGAATGAGATGTTGCCCAGCCTTAAGACTTTGGTAGAATTAGGATTCAAGTTATATGCTAGTCCAGGGACAGCTGATTTTTACATGGAGCATGGAATTAAGGTAAGTAATCGCTGCCAGTTTCAATTGCCAAGCATGACAAAAGGTAATCTGGGTTGTTGCGTCATATCTTATGGAGGCCACATTTCAGGAAATGATAAGGCCAAAACTTACATTTTTGGAGAAAAGCCTTTCATATATAATCAGCCAGTCAGATTACCTCTTTCTCTGTCTGTTTGTTTGTCAGTCAGTCATTCAATCAATCAATCGGATAGACAGTTAGTTAGCCCGCCGGCCTGTCTGTCAGTCACCCAATTAGCTTGTCTGTCAGTTGGTCAGTCTGTCAGTCGGTTTCCGCTTGTTTAATACTTTTTAGTTGACACTGGAAGGAATCTTTCACTGAATTATAATGCAGTCGTGGCCAGTGCTCTCTTGCGAGTTGCTTGGAGCTTACCAGTGTTGAAAAAAAAGATGGATGGAAAGTTCGGCTGCCAGGGAGGGCTGAAGGTTGTTAGTATTACTGATAATTTGAATTTATTGATTTCATGGTCAGGGAATTATCTTTATTTGGGCAAAGGCCTAATTCAGCGAGATTTGGCAGTGCATGAAACGATTAATTTTGCTGCTCTCGGAAGCAAATTTCTTAACGCAGGAGAGGTCTACTTGTGAAAATTACGCCTAATGTCATCAGTGTATAATGATGGCCATACAATTGTAGGGTCCTTTGACCTCTTCCCAGTGGTTTTCTTTACGCGCAGGTTAAGGCAGTGGATTGGCCATTTGAGGAGGGCGGCAATGGCGCTACAGAGCAGAGCATTCTAGACTACCTTGCACAGAACAAGTTTGATTTGGTGATTAACCTTCCTCTGAGGAGCACTGGCTCTAGGCGAGCTTCATCTTTTATAACACACGGTTACCGCACCCGCAGAATGGCTATAGATTACTCCATACCACTCATCACAGACATCAAGTGTGCCAAACTTCTTATTGAGGTAATCATGAACTCTTTTTTAAACGACGTGCTTGTCCATGATGTTTCACGATAATAAATGAATGATTAATCGTTCGTCTCACGAGCTAGGGTAACTATCGTTTGTAGAGTGGCCCACCATAAGTCTGGAAATTAAATGGTTTGGAACAAGTCTGTAAAATTCCTTTAACTTTGTAAACAAGAATGTTTTGGACCTTCTATGACGTCACAACTGACGTCATTCATACCCTTGTGTACATTACCGTTTTTACGTAGAGTATATCTTTGTGATTTGTAGGCTCTAAAGAGAATCGGCGGAGCGCCTAAACTGAAGACTCACATTGACTGTATGTCGTCTGGCCGCGCAGTTCGTCTGCCTGGGTTGATTGACGTGCATGTGCACCTGCGCGAGCCTGGGGCGACACATAAGGAAGATTACTCATCCGGGACAGCAGCTGCTTTGGCCGGTGGTGTGACAATGGTGTTAACCATGCCTAACACTAATCCCGCTATTGTTGACGAATCTGCGTTCAATTTGATTAGAAAGGTACAACGGAGAAGCGTTTTAGAGAGCCGAGCTTTGTTTTTATTTACTCTTTTAACCATGACGACATGATACATGTTTTAAAAAATTTTGAATAATGCCCTCATTTCGTGCGTTTAAGATATCTTGCTTCCAAACTCAAGTAACAGCCGTATTTCATCAGCTTCTACGTAATGAATCCATTCCTTCCAGGGCTGCAAATAACGGCCGGTCAACGGACAATGTCCGGTCAAAATTGGGTACTGACCGGACAAATCCTTGGATTGCCGGACATCTTGTCCGGTCCTTTACTGATTCGTTCAAAGAAATTTTAATTTTAAACTGTTTGATAATCACAATGGACTACAGTAATGTTTCCGAAAGAAAAAAAAAAAAAAAAAAAACAATATAAAAGTAGACAAATTAGTGGTCGAGAAATTCCCGACAGTCGCAAATTTCCACGATGTCATCAAGTCCTGTCGCCAAAGTGTAATATCTAATTATAAGTGATTTTGTCAGATGTAAAGTAAAACGGACAATTGCGGTTGTATCTTGCGTAACCGTTCCACGTACTCAATGCGAGGCTGCTCTTGCAGTAAAGAGTAGTAAAATTATTAACTTGTAATTTTTATTGCCAGACCAACTTGGATTCAGTTGTTTTTTAGTTGTAAAAGGATTGCTGTGCAATTTGGGTTCACTATCGTAAGAGTTCCGACTGTTAAAATTTGACCGGCCAAAAAACGGGTAGTGTCAGAGCAAAAGCATGTTTGACCGGACAACGTGACCGGCGACTGCCCGTTAGTTATTTGCAGCCTTGCCTTCACGACAAACTTCGGACGAAATTTCTTGACTGAACGAGAGGGGTTTCTAGTAGTATTCTAAGAGGTTATAGTTTTTCACGTGATTTAACCTTATTTGTGTTTGAAATAGTTTTTAACTTTTTCCGTTCTTTTTTTTTATCGACATGATAATACTTATTTCAACGCGATATGAAATGTTTATTTTATGAAGAAACAATAATTATGAAATTCTTTTGGACACGACGCTAAATGTATAACTGAACTGATATCAATCGATAATTTTCAGTTGGCCTCAGCTGGTGCTCGATGTGATTACGGTATTTACCTGGGTGCCAGTGCTGATAACTACGCAACAGTGAAGGATATAGCTCACCTGTCTGCTGGTCTAAAAATGTACCTCAATGAAACGTTTACTACACTGAGACTTGACAACATGTCAACATGGATGAAGGTGGGGCCTCATTTATTTCGATAGAAATTACTGTGTCGAATCACTATCTGGGAATCTTTGCAGTAGCGATCAGGAATTTTTTATCTTTGTACCAGTGTTCCCAATTACTGCCAGGGTGTGCAAGATGTATTGCACTTCGGTTAGTTTATAAATATGTCGAATGTTTTTGAAGTGCTTGGTTCATTGTTTTATATTTCAAATTTAAGATTTGATCCGATTTTCCAGCATCTAGAGCATTGGCCAAAACACATACCACTGGTATGCCACGCCGAGGGACGTACAACTGCTGCCATCCTATTGCTAGCAGAGCTTGCTGATAGACCTGTCCATATAGCTCATGTGGCAAGGAAAGAAGAGGTGAGAGCAAAACCCTGGGGTACTTGATAAGTGGATTATGTAGACTGTAACGGAAACAACACTACATTTCAACAAAGGGGAGTGGGAAAGCCAAACAATCAATACCTTTCCTCATTTTTTTTACATAAATTTAGTAGTCTGAAAAAGGAACAAGGCAAATAGATATCTTGCAAACCACTTCCCCTATACCCTAGTAAGGTGCCCCTGGTGAGATGCCCCCTCCCTTGGCAGTGTCAAGATGACCTTAACTAACGAGACACCTTCTAGGCCGTTTGTCACCGCAAAGAAACATGTATGGCAGTTATATATTCTCCTTCCCATCCAGTTAGATGAACGTGGCCTTATCCTACCATTTCCCTTCGGCGATCTTCCTCTTGTGGCAAAGCAGAAGTTGAATTGCAATGTCGTGTTCTTTAATAGTCTTAGAAAATTTAAAAAAAAAAAAAAAGGGGAAAAATGGGCTTTTAGAGCAAAGAAATTGAGCCTTATATGGCTGACTCGAGATTTCCGCACATGTTATGTCGAACGGGCTATCTTGCAATGTCGTGGTTTATCCTGTAGGAAGTGCTCCTAAAAGATAGTCATGGAACAGCAGAACACATCATTCATCATCACTGTTTCTTACTTACTCTCTGTAACCTGCTGATTGACCTACGCACCCTTGTTTCGTTTGCAGGTGCTTGTGATTCGAGCTGCTAAAGAGAAAGGAATCCAAGTCACGTGTGAAGTATCACCTCATCACTTGTTCCTGACAGAAGATGACGCGGACAGGATTGGCATTAAGAGAGTTGGGGTCAAGCCTGCTCTTGTTACGGCTGAAGATCAGAAGGCGCTCTGGGATAATCTTGACATTATCGACTGCTTTGCCACAGATCATGGTAAGGTTTATTGGTGAATATTATAACTGCTAACATTTAACTCGGGATGTATTTTTGCAAAATTTTCTTTAGTTATTGCTGCGCGTCTTGTGATAACGCCTTTTTTTCTTTCTTTTTGTAGCACCACATACACTGGAAGAGAAAGATTCTGAAAAACCCCCTCCTGGCTTCCCAGGGTTGGAAACTATGCTTCCGCTGCTGTTAACTGCGGTTCATCAAGGACGATTAACGATCGATGTAAGAGTCAATTCTCATTCCTTAACTAGCATGCAGTACATTTTACAGCCTTCGGCAAACAGGGTCAGTAGGAAGCAGGGTTGGAACACTGATAAGGATAGTTTCAGTTTCACAAGTTTCCCCTGGATCTCCAGTCTTGTCAAATGTAGCTGGGGTTTTTGTATGTCTGTGAGTTTGCTCCGATATATGGTAAAGGAGTAAATTGTTATTAAAAGGACATCCATTTGCCCCACAGTAGGGAAGCACTGAATTGAATATTTTAGAATTATTTGGTTTGCTCTGATTTTTAAGGACTGCAAGTAATCTTTTTTTCTTGACATAAGTCTTACCAAATCAACAGCGGCCTCGCAAATGTGTTTTCAATATCTAATTAGCCTTGGTGCGGTTTATCAGCACTGCTTTATCTGTTGGACTTAAGAGTATCAGTGATCCTTGGGAATGTGTAACTGACGTGTAGATGTTAAAATGTGTGTTAGGACATAACCCTTCGATTGTGCACGAATCCACGAAAAATCTTCAGCCTTCCCGAGCAGAAAGATACATACGTTGAGGTCGAAATTGGAGAAGAATGGACTATTCCGTCCGCCATGACTTACTCTAAAGCGCAGTGGACACCATTCGCTGGAATGAAAGTCAATGGTTGCGTCAGAAGAGTTGTGCTAAGGGGTGAAACTGTGGTTATTGACGGAAAGGTGCGTATGACGTTTCTTTCTGGTTTCTTTCGGGTTTTTTTTTTTTTTCCGTTTTTCCTTTTTCTACAGGTTATTTTACAGCCGATTAGCATTATTCCCTGGCTAACTATATTAAGTGACTAACGCGGACTCTGGATCGCCAGTAACAAGCAATTGTTGGTGATCATCAGATTGATACAATTATTGTAAACATTGCAGGTTCTGGCGGCACCCGGAGCTGGACAAGATGTGCGCATGATCAGTGCATTGCCACTTGCGCCACCCGTCTTCCAATTGCCACCGCAGGTTCAGATACCGCCCCCCAGTCCGAGGAAGGTGTCAGATACTCGTTGGGGCTTTCCACCGTCTGTACATCGGTTTGTTGATACGCATTACAGCGGACCAGAACCTCTCAGCCTGCCTGTTGGAGGTATTTGGGCTCAAAATTAAACCTTTTTTAAACTTAAGCACATATAGCACAGAAAACGTTTCGCGCCAAAACTGCTGCTTTCCCACGTAGGGGCCATACTTTGGAGAAGAGCACCTCTTCTTACCCAGAATTACTATAGAAAATTACCGTTGACATGAGGTCGTGTCCACCTGGTAAAAATGCTTCACCGAACTTTTTATTATTTTAACTTGAAAAAATGGCACCTGAAAGGTAACGCTTCGAAATATTTTTGCAATATTTTGCTGGCAGAGCAATGACCAACTGAAACAGAAATAAAGCGCTGAATTTTCCTAGAAAAACTGTCGGAAGGAAATGAATCAGCCTTTGAAGTGTGTCACTCAAGTAAATGTGAGTTTTATTCCCGTTACTTGAGGGCCCATTTCCTACTCCCATCCCCTTTTTCACAAGTTTTGCTCTTTTTGTTTTCAGATGGGACCCCAGAGTCCACACCGCATTCTCACCACACCCCTCCACACCCAGTGTCGCCAGGCATACATTCTCATGCACCAGTGACCCTTCCCCGTATACCACTCCATGTGTTCTTGGGTCATCACATTTTGAGTGCCAGCAAATTCACCAGAGAACAGGTAAATAAGTGGCCACCTTTTCCTCTTGAACAGCAAAGTGTAGCACCAACATACAAATTTGCTCTACTTGTTTTCATAAATTTGCATTCTCCTAACTTCCTCGGGAAAAACTCCCAGATATTATTTTTTGTGAGCCTGACTCCTCAAGTATGGACTGACACAAACGAGAGTGCCAAAATACCACCTGGGAACTAAAAAGGTCGAAACTCCAAGATTTAGCTCGTACTCTGCAAAATAAACAAAAGTAGATTAGCCATCGAAATGCTCTACTATGGAGCGCGTTGTCAAACTATCATACAGCTTAAAGCCATTGAAGGAAAATGTTATTGAACAACCAGATTTCAATGTAATCTTGATGGAATCGTAAAGACGGATAGTAAAGGCTAAAATGGTTTTTCGATGGGTATGATTTTTTATAACGTTAGCATTGATTTTTATTTTGTATAATCATGTTTATTTCTCATAATTGAAAACACTACCTACAAGGAGGTTTCCACCTCAAGTCGTTTTTTGGACAGATGAAGGATGTAGTTGTTAATGATAGGCTAGGAGTAAGAATGTCCTCATGGCGTATTTTCTTTACACAGCTCCATTACCTGTTCAACGTGGCTCATCAGATGCGGCTGGTTGTTCAGAGAGAAGGAGTGTTGGATTTACTGAAGGTAGTACCTTTGGGAAAGATAGAACGGTCGGCGTAATTTAGTTCTGAATTCCAAATCGTTCAGGCTCAAGCCTTGGTCAGGTCATTGTTTGGAGTTCTTGGCCAATATTCGTATTTTTAGTTTCCCTCTCCACCCATTAGTGTTGATAGGCACTAGTGAATCGTCAGGGAAACCTGATGAAATGCCCCCCCCCCCCCCCAGTTGAAGGGGGGCAATGTACTAGAATCTCATCCAGGGGACAGAGGGTAGCACTATTCTCAGCCACTTAATGCCACAGATCCTTGGATGAGCTTGGATTTTAGCCAGTTGCCTCTTCCTCGAACTTTCGCTCGGATTGGTTGTCGGTCATCACACATGGATAAAGTTATCAACTTGCCAACGGATGAGAGACTCATTGGTTTCCCTTTTGTTTTTATCCAGGGAAGGGTAATGGCATCGTTGTTTTACGAAGTAAGTACACGGACGTCATCGTCGTTTGCTGCAGCCATGCAGAGACTGGGTGGATCTGTAATTTTCATGAAGGAACAAGATTCATCGGCCAAGAAGGGAGAAAGTTTAGAAGGTAGTGTTTGAGGACACAGAATATTGGTTAGAAAATTTCCCTGAATGATGACGTTTCGAGAGAGTAAATGTTGTTGCTTGTGTGATGTTGGGTAGAAAGTGGCGCGTAAGCGACAGTGATAGTCACACCTCTTAAACCACAAAATAAGTAAGCCATCGAATTAGTAGCCTTGTGCAGCTGTTTCGGCCTGGTTGGGCCTCACTTTTATCTATAAAATGATAACTGACAAGGCAGTCGGTTCTGACAAATGCTAATATTTTGAAAAAATAGACTCTGTTCAAGTGATGTCATCTTACTGTGATGTAGTGGTGATACGACACCCTCAGCCTGGAGCAGTACAGGTGTGTTGTAATCCTTTAGTGCTTTTCTCTTAATATAACTGTTAGTCAGTCTGTCTGTCTATTTCTGTCTGTCTATTTGTCTGTCTTTTTCTATTTCCGTCTGTCTGTTCCTTTTTCTGTCGGTCTGTCTGTCCCTTTTTCTGTCTGTCTGTCTGTCCCTTTTTCTATCTGTCTGTCTGTCCCTTTTTCTGTCTGCCTGTCCCTTTTTCTGTCTGTCTGTCCCTTTTTCTGTCTGTCTGTCCCTTTTTCTGTCTGTCTGTCCCTTTTTCTGTTTGTCTGTCCCTTTTTCTATCTGTCTGTCCCTTTTTCTGTCTGTCTGTCTGTTCTGATAACTGTTAGTCTATCTGTTTGTTGATCAGTCAGCCACTCAGTGGGTCCGCCAGCTATCCCGGCCTTTAGCAAGTTCTAGTTGGTTATTACCTAAGTGTCTGTGTTTTCCTTTTTTGTTGGATTTTATGCTTCTCTCCATCAGAGTTGGTTAATTTTGATTCATGTTGTATGAGGATTGAAATGTGTTCAAACAATTTACAGAAAGCTGCCGAACACTGTCGTAAGCCAGTCATAAATGCGGGCGATGGAGTTGGAGAACACCCTACCCAGGCCCTTTTGGATGTGTTTACCATCCGTGAAGAGATTGGTACTGTAAACCGTCTGACGGTGAGGAAAACGATCTGGTCTACTATTTCAGTAAATGAGAGTTTTGAGGTGACCTAGATGATCATGTGGAACAAATCCACAATGTCCTGATAATTTTTCGAATATCTTCCCCGGACATGCTATGACCTACCTGCATAGGTTTATCTTAATGGCGGGTACAGGTGGCTAACCTCCAAGCCAACCGCTCATTGATTGCTGACAACTGATGTCCGAAGCAAAGAGGTGGTAAGGGAAGGTTACACTGTTGGTGTTGGTGTGATTTTTAGTCAAAAGTCCACGCTTTCTCGAGAAGGTCCCAATAGCTAATGTTTGTTCTTGCCGGTCGTGTTGCAATATTCAGATGTCTGCCCTGTACCTTTCCCTGTCGATTTTTTAATTTCGGATAAACACAAGACTAATCCTATTTGATGAAGTTTTGGTTTGTTTTCATGTTCAAAGGTGACTATGGTCGGAGACTTGAAGAACGGGCGTACTGTTCACTCATTGGCCAAATTGCTCTGCCTTTATGACGTCACGCTCCGTTATGTTTCACCTGCGGCTCTGTCAATGCCTGAATCCATCAAGGAGTATGTCCGAAAGAAAGGAATACATCAGGTGAGTGACAGCTGTAGTTGCCGCAACGACAGTGTGCTGCGTCGAGTGTCGATTGTGGGTAAAAACACCCTGAAGAGTGTTGTATTGATGTTGGGGGAAAGTTACCATAAGTGGCAAACAAAATTGAGAAAGACCAGATCTGAAGTTTGTTTTGGTGATCGTTATGAGCAGAAAATGTTGTGCAGATCACGGAAAACATGTAGGAGTCATGTTTTTCAATATCACTTCCCAAGACTGCAGTGTGACTCTGAGTTTGACTGGAAGTATTGATCTTTTTAAGAAAATGCACCAAGAGATGCGATTTTACTAACGGAAACGCGTTAGGGCTGTGAAATGGGAGCCTCTATCGAAAACCGACAGAGATAACAAGAACTGAATTGTTATCTAACAGGATCTGATTGGCTGATTCTCTTCTTTTCAGGAAGAATTTTCAAGCCTTACGGATGCGCTTCCTGACACAGATGTTCTGTACGTGACAAGAATTCAAAGGGAAAGATTTGAAAGCCAAGAAGAGTACGAAAAGGTATGTTTTGTATATTGTTTTTTCAGTTTTCATTTTTGCTCGAGATGTTCACAACTTAAAAAAAAATATGTTCTTAAAGTAAGGTTAAGTGATCGTTTGATCGGCTTCCTATCTTAGCTCTGTAAGCAACAACTGGCAGACTGACTGTCTAACGTATTTTGTTGTGGATTGTCTATCTCTCTGTCTGTCTGAAGTACCGTTTATCTAACCGATTGATAGATCGATTGATTGATTGGTTTGTTGGTTGATCGTCATCGTCAGGCTTACTGATTGGTTTAGTTATTAACTGTAGATGACAATCATTTGATTGATTGACTGATTGATGGTTCAATGGTTTGGTTGATTGACGCTAGGTATTTGGAAGCTATGTTATCACACCACAGATTCTAACAGAAGCCAAGGAGAAGATGGTAGTTATGCATCCTTTACCTCGTGTAAATGAAATCAGGTAAGTTACTGTCTGGGGCACGTAGTGCGCCTTGTGGAAAGACCTTTAAAATAATGTGTGGCTTTCGTATTTTGTTCAAGTTGTTTCGGCTGGGGAATCAACAAAGTCTGTGTTTGTATATTTTTGCAGCGTGGAGGTTGATTCCGATCCTAGAGCGGCTTATTTCCGTCAGGCTGAGTACGGCATGTATATCAGAATGGCTCTGCTTGCCTTGGTATTAGTAAAGAGCTGATGGCTTGATGCTGGTATATGGAGGTCCTCTTTCATTCTGATCTTATCCAATCCTTATTCCGGTGAAGACTCAGTAAAACTGATCCTGTGGCTCATGCAGCTTGTTAAAATTTAGCCCAATTTGTTAAAGTTTGTTAACAGCAATCAGTTTAATCTTCTCCATCCAATGTCATCCTCGCTCCTTCGTAGTTTATCATTTCTTTTGTATCATTTTTCTTGTATCATTTTTCACATTCACCAATATTTTGTAGTCTTCTCCAATATAAGGGAGTTTTGCATGTCGGAAAACGCGACTCGATCTCGTAACGTAACAGCATAAACAATCTTAAATTTAAACAGTTAAAGATTTACAGACAAAAGGTCTTACATTATATAGAGAGATAGTTTGGTTGTGTAGACAAACGCTGGAGGAGAAAGGATGAACCACACGAAAATGGCTTAGAATGGAGAGCATGACTGAAAACAGTTTCCAGATTATAAGCAAAGGATGGAAAGCATGAAAGAGACTTAAAATCACAAACGAGATCGATAATCCCTTCATATATTGTTCCATAAAGTACCAACTAAGAGAAGTCACCTTCGAATCGTGGCGGTGAAAGTTAGCACTGTGCGCAAATTTCGAAAATAAGGAACCTTCTGAGCTGGAAATTAAAAAAAAAAAAACAATTTCCCTTTTTAGGCAAAACACACTGATATTTGTAACTGACTAATTACTGTAGACTTTGTCTCTGACGAAACTCAACTTTCGTCTAATATTTGAATAACTTCTAACCGACTATTTCTGGTGTAGAATGTAGTTAGCGAGGGAAGAGATTTTATAAAGTCATTTAGCTGCTTAGTTTCAGACTTATAACTTTCGGACTGTGCAGTCAATCCCAAATATCATAAAAATGAAGAAAATGAAGGAAATTTACTCTAACCATTGGGCAGAATAGCTCACTTTTCGTTGTTGTTTCGTCAGTGTTTGTTGGCGAGTGTGGATAGACAGTTCAACTGAAAGCATTAGACAATTTTGCTTCAGCGATTCGAATAATTATCCTCTAAATACCCTATTAGTGGGGACGGTCAAAGATTGGTCTTTGAGGAAAATATTCAGTTCTCAAAGTCGATAAAGCGATTGATTTTCACTCAATTTGTGTTGGATTGACATATTTTGGAAAACATATATTATTGAGTGAGGGGGGCAGGGGATTCAAACTTGATCAATAACAAGTTCAGTAATGGCCTTATTAGCTGACGGTTAGAAATTAAAGTGTTACATGAATCTTTGCTTCACCCAGTTTAAAACGCTGTTTATATCGACTTGAAATGGTTTAGGCAGTGTGTTTAGAACTTGTGGGAAATTGGGAGAGCTCGGTAAAGCACACACAAGCACGTTATTTGAAGACCACAGCTTTATTTTCTGCTTCTTCATTACAAAATCGGAGTTTTCGCGGGGGATGATTTAGCGGAAATAGCTCTAGAGATTTTCATCCCTGTTCATGAGAGAGAGTGGACGTGAGGTGATGCAAATTCTTATCGAAACCATCCTCTCTACTTTGTTGAGAAATTATTCTGTTTGGAAAGTTGCCAAGCAATTGGTAATTGTAATTGCTTCTTTGGGCTTGTATCTTGTTTGCGGGACCAGTCGCTCGAAGAATAACTCCCTGTTCCACGGCTCCGTCTGTTGAAAGTTTCAATAGCTGGAATTGCTGATAGATATCTTTCCTGTGTTTTAGGCGAAAGGCTGTTTTTGTGCGGCGTAGATACCGAGGAATGTTCTGAGCGAGTTCGGTCGTGGAAGGAAGCTCTTTTTTCACTAGAATACTCGGCTATCCCGTTATTAGCGATTCCTCTGATGCCGTAAAAGTAAGGCATCTCGTTCACACCCCCATACGTAACTCCAACTACGCCGAAATTTATCCCTGGCTGCGCGGCAGTGCCAGCCTTACTCGTTCCTTCATTGGCCGTGGTTTTAAAGGTGTGATCGAGAAGAGTTCTGTGAGATCCCGCTGTGAATTCTTTACCAGCCGGTCGTCCAGTTTGGTTGAACAGCGAGGCGTCCTCAGTTCCAAGAGCGCGGTTATTTGGGAGTGAGCGCCTCGATGACGGTGTTCTGGTTATAACTGGTCTCTCGACTCTTTTCACGACATTTGTCGATGGCAGTAGATGACTGGTATCATGTTTAAAGTAATTGTTCAGAAAATGCCTTGAGGCTTCTCCGACGTAGGCTGTGTGCAAGTTGTGCGTTTTCAAATGATCTTCGTGAAAACGATTCTGCGATGCTGATGCTTTTAGAATTGACTTGTAAGGGGCAACACTCTTTCTAGGTCCCAAAGTAGTCGTTGAAGTCATCCATGTTTGCGTGTCTGCCTGTTCCGAGCTTGCAAACGAAGATTTGTGAGAGAAAGTTTCAAAGTTTGCACCTGTGTTTGGCTTGAGGGCTGATGTTTTGTTCGCTGACAAAGAGTTCCCTGCTACGCCGTTTCTTGTAAATAGCACACTCTCTCGCAAACCCACGGTGTTTTCGTCGCGAGCGGGAATGTGAATAACCCATGCCTCATCTTTGAAAGACACACGCTTCGGTAGCTTTTGCGGTTCGGAAAGGCGGCGATTTCTCAAAGTCAAAACCGATCCAGTGGGATCTTTGTAGTTCATAGCTACCTCAAAATTTTCCTCTTGTTTTCCTTTTGGTACTAGTAAATATCAGATTTTCAAGGAAAGCTAAAAACCGTTAAAAGGAACGCATCCTTTGGGGGAAATTGACAAGTGTATACTGACTCTATGCCTTTTGTTTACTCAAGGAAATTCAAAACAAAGTGCTAATTAAGCGTTGACCACGAATGCTAATGTTTGTTTATGTTAATGTTTGTTTATACTAATGGACAGAATCCAACCAATAAATGATTATATTAATCGAGGAGTACAATAGCCTGCGTGCAGACGGACTTTCCTTTGCGGTTCCTTCGTTAAGTCCTCAACGAAGACTTAACGAAGGAAAGTCCGTCTGCAGGCTAGGAGTACAATCGTGCTGTCGCTCTGTGGGGCGTGACGGCTTCTAATAAATTTATGGTAGATTTGTTTAATTTGTGTCATCAAAGTGAAACCGAAACCAACAAAGATATTACTGCTTAACTTTGGAGAATTTACAATTTCGGAAAGAGCAAATATTTATGGCTCTACGTGTTTAAAAACGAACGAAGAAATTTTTTAATATTTAAGTTTTTCCTAAGGAATCAGGTTGGTAAGCTTTTATGTCGTGCAAAAATATTTCAAAATATCGTAAAATTATCTTTAACAGATAACAAGCTAGTTTGGAGGAAATTACTCTCTTGGATACAAATTAATCTAATGTGTGTGTGGTAACAAGCTTGCCCGCTAATTTCAGCCATGCATGCACATTTTGTGTTGAAGAGCATAAGCAGTGCAATACTAGGGAATCACCCTGATCCATGCATCATCATTAAATCACACAAACAAATAAAATTTTTGAATCTGTTTATAAAGGAGAAGTTTATTATTCACTTCAACATAAACTACTCTGAAAGCAAATACACAAGTGCTTAATTAAAGGGAAAATACAGGTCGGCTTGGTTAACATACAAAAGCTGAGTAAAAGATACTGCAGGGAATACAGCTGTACATAGAACAAAGGGTTTAGGGGGGTGAAAGCCACTTACAATTTGTTATCACAAGGTCGGTAAAAATGTAGCATCTCAATATTGGGAAAACAAAAGCTAAAAGGACAAATCTCAATCAGGCATAAAAGGTGCCAGGACATCATCTCTAAGTTCACTTCCCCAGTGGGTCAGTTGATCCTAGAAGACAAGCACAAAAGAAAAAAAAAATTAACGAATGAACAGAACATTTGCTCCCCTAAAACCCATAAATGGAGGGTTGGGGCTTATGCCTCAGACAAATGTTGCTTTAGGGCTAACTCTGTGACCAGGAGAAATGAAAACAATTATATCCAGGTTGATATCAACTGACCAAGGAACCTATGGAGCCCACCTTGCCCACTTAAAGCTACTCCCTCTGTTGCTTTGGCCTTTTTCTAGGCCAATATCCTGGGATTTTGAACCCACACTTAATCAGTTATGAAAATGTAATATTTCATTTTCCTGTCACAATGGCACACATACATCTTGACTCTTGAACAGCCTAATACAATCAGAGTTTTTTGAGAAAAAAAAAATTGGAGTTACTGCTGATGGATCTAAGTATACATGAAATATCTATCGTTTTCAATTCAATAGTTTAGAGTGTACGTTCAAATAAAAAATAATGCTGAGAAACTCTTCATACTCTTAGAAAGAGGAGCCAAAAGTCAAAATTTCATAGATATTTACTTGTGGTACATGAAGACAAAAACTTGACATCTTGAAGACTGCAACTTTACTCTTTTCAGTCTGTTAAAAGAAGAGAGAGGGAACACATCCTCGGTACTCAAAAACTTTTTTTTAAAAAAATACAGGAATAAAACACCTTGAAATGGGTCAATAGCTTTCACCCACACACAATTGGTTTTGGTCCTCATATAACCAAACATACTTAACTAAAATCTGATGAACTTAGTCATAATATTCCAGATTGATGTTTCCTAAATTAAATGCAACATGAGATTTGATAAAAGTCTTTTTTGTTTTTGACATTTTTCTGTAATGACCAGTTACAATCAAGAGATAATAAACCTGTCTGTTGATAACACCTGTCACAGAGAAAACTAACTAGTCTTCCACAGTAACTGCTCTATTTGAGAGAAAGCTGTTTGTAAACCTCTCATGTTGCTGGCTGCCAAAATGTTTGAGGGATAGCTAACATAATTTCTTCTTTTGTCTAAAATATGCTTAAATATATTTGTCCTTAGAAATGACATATCTGCATCAAAGTCCACAAATTTCTTCAAGCTCTGTGCTTAATGATTGCATTTTCCATATTTTTATTCAAAATGTCAAAACACTTTTTCTGCAAGACTACATGTACAGTACCAATACTGACAAAGCTACAATACTATCATGTAGCTCAATAACCCACAGTGTATACCTGCAAATGATGTTTGTCAACAAAGAGAAACAGTGATTGTGATGGATTGCTCAGAATCAAACCAGTGCCCTCCTTTCTGGTTAAAAGTCGTAGCAACTGTTTCTCGTAGTCATGGCTTTCAAATTCAAACTTGCCCTAAAGATAACAACCAAACAAACCTGGCATCACTTAAGTTGTGCATGAGAAGTGTAAAACTGTTGTGGACAACAAAGAACTCTACATCAGAAACAGAGTACTATTTACAAATTTGGGAGTCTTCACCAACAGTTGTACTTACCCCCAGCCCTTAAACTATGGTTAATATTACAGAATTTCACCTGAATGAGTCTGTAATCAGAATGTTCTTCCCCTTTCCATCGTGAAAATAGCAGGCACACTATCCTGTCAATGTCATTGCGAGGCCACAAAAAGAAATCAATTTCCTGCACACATCCAATGACATCCTGAGTAATGATCAAAAGAGAAATGTTACCCACTTTTGACAAACACAGAACAAAGGGTTAAACGCTTCTTGTTTTATTCCATAATAATAATATTCAAAATCCAATCTGTGCATTACATCATTTTTACTGACAACTAATGAATCAAGGAGGTGGGATAAAATGCACTAATTAAAATTAATTAAGATAAAAAGACCTAGCCAACAGACAGTCAAACTTAGGGTTTTATTCATACTTTTCTTAAACACTGATATCTTGGAGCATGAAGTTGAACAATGTCTTTCTCCAACAGCTGTTGTGAGCTCTCAAGGGAATACACCTCTTCCTTCAAAAGAAAATATATGATCTGCTTGTAATACTCTTATAATTAACTAAGCATTAAAATAGGAGGCTCTACACTGGCATTTTCTGTCTCCTATGGTGGTTACTGGCTTTCCACTTTAAAATAAGATAGAGGCTACTGTGTAATAATTGTTACAGTGGAACCTCAATTTAACGAAGTGCCAAGGGAATGGGGAAACTGTTTCGTGATAGCGAGGTTCTGTGGCATACATTTTACTGTGACTTATGGTAGCTGAACACAGTTTTTGCACACACTTTTGCTGATGCAATTCAGTGTGCTCACAGGGATTGCAAAACACAAACATGCCATCAATAGAGTGGTCATTTTATTTACTCGACACGTACCCGCACTATCTGTGCTATATTTTTCTCTATAGTTGGTGCAGTATATTGAAGGCTTTAATCTTTTATTACAAAGGTATGTTAGAAAAGTTAACGGTGCAGAGAACCCAGCAATTCTCAGCTTTTTAGTTGTTACCGAAAGAACCTAGTTAAATGCAGCACATGCGTGGTAAGCCAAAAAAATTGTGATTGAATGGAAAATTGCTTTCTTGTAAATATGCCCATTTCTTGAGAACCACTCATTAGAATTTCATGAAATTTGGCATGAAAATACTTCAGGAAATAAGTAACTGGAGTATTGAGAAAAATTGATTTTTAACAAAGGAAATTCTAGATAATCGAGTGAACCTTCAACAAGGGATAATTAAAGATCTCTGTTAAATTGTTAGCAAAATGGTGTCAACTTATAAGTATTGTTATGAGCTTGTTGCATGCAAATTATAAAGAAAATCTAATGACTAGATTTCTACAAATAAAGAAAACCGATTTTAAAGGCCTGTTAATATTTATTCATGTCGCCATGGTAATGACATACGTCAGCTTAACTATAAAAAAAAAACAAAATTTGTGTTGTTGACTTGCGTGCTGTCAGTTTTGGCAACCAAGGGATTGGGGGTTTTAGAGAAAATGGTGAAAGAAACACAGGTATCAAAAACTGTGTTCAGCAACCTTAACTTGTGAGTATCTTTACAAGCTCGCCATGGCAATGACACATACGTCAGCTTAACTATCAAAAAAAACAAAGTTTGTGTTAACTTGCTTGCTGCCAGTTTTGGCAACCAAGAGATCCAGGGTTTCAGAGAAAATGGTGAAAGAAACAAAGGTATCAAAAACTATGTTCAGCCACCTTAACCAAGGCTGAAACTGAAGTAACATTTGTTATACTGAGGACTTTGTTATATAGAGGTTTGTTAAGTCGAGGTTCCACTGTAGTTGACCCTCTGACTTTGCTTAGTGATTAAGACAGAATTTCTCCTTACATTAACAATACCACATAAATAAATGAGACACTCAGGGGATTATTAATTGATCATATACCAAGTTCTGCAAACTAACATTATAAGAATTGTGCAGTGAACAGTTAGGAGAATTACTCATTAGGTCTTTTGAGTGAAGGGTTAAGTGCAATATGATGCAGCTTCCAGAGAACAAAGGACCATTTTCATGACTGTTTTATCAGACCATATCTGTACAAGTGATGTGTGAGAACTTAAATTAACTACTATTCCTAGAAACCATTTATACCTGGACACCTTTCAAGATGCTGTCTTCATAGTTATTAGTCATGACTGGGATCACCTCTGCCACTTCAAACAAGGCAGACTTCTTCTTCTGCAACAAATGACATTGATTTGTTTAGAGGACTGATGCATTTAAATGTACATTTCTTTCAGTAGGTGGGTATTTACATCATCAGCAATTCTCACAACTACAGGACAGTAAAGAACCCAATGTTACTACAACTTGTAAATTGGTCAAAACACCAAGAAGTTTAGATCAACTGATCAATAATAAAACAAAATGACAATTTAAAGCTGACTCCTCAAAAATTTAATTGTCTAGAAAATCTTTATGTTTTGGGAAGTTTAACCCATTAACGTCCAGTGCGCCCGTATGCGCCCATGGGGACCCACACCCTTTCTACGCCCTGTGACGTCATCACTTTTAACCCTGGAGCACAAATTCGAGCACCTACTTAAACAGGTTGAAAATATCTTTCAGACGATACCAGAATGAGCGCAATTGAGTGGAGGAGATTGGAGAAATAGCCAAAAAACCGTGTCACTTTGACCTGAAAATCTGCACGAAGATCGTGTTTCACTACCCACCTACCTTTCCGAGCATGTGCTTTGAAAATAATGAGTAGTTTCTGAAAAATCTCTACATCAAAATGAAGCCTACTCAATTTCCAGCAAGTGAAGAGAAACTTTAGGCAAGGAGAGGGGAAAAAAAGGGCAGGAGAAAGAGAGAAAAGTAGAAGTCGTAAGTGGGGCATGACTTTTCAACCCAAAAACTGTCGAAATTTTGCTCTCTGCGCGTGCCCGAGATTTTCAGGCCGCCATTTTGCATTTGGATCGAAAGGCCGTCGAGTGCACGAGCTGTCAAGTGGTTTTTGGTAAGTTTGAGCTTTTAAAACCACAACAGCGACCCGAAATCTGCCCGACTAGCTTCAAAACACAGTTTTCCCCAAAAGCTGCGGCCATTAATGGGTTAAGGTTTTGGGGAATGAGTGGAAAAACAAAGGGGTGTTTCACTTCACCTGCAGGTATTAATTATTGCTCAATCAGTCTAATTGTGAATTAAAGTGTTCAACTACATCATCCTTTAATTAGCAAAATATAATATGATCAACTGTTGCCAAGAAATATAGTTATATACACTGATTAGGGAATTCCAGTTATTAAAGGACAATTTTGACACGTATCTTTGAGTGAAAAAAAAATCTTTGAGTGGCCAGGTCTAGCTTTGGAGTGATGAAGGGTGAGAGTTCTTGACTCCTGGATCTTTAGTGCCTCATTCTTTTTTTTAGGCTTACAAATTTTAACGTTAATTTTAAAGGAGAATCACTTGTCATCTGACAAATGAATATGACATCTGTTTATCAGATTTTCAATCAACACACATCTGCATACTATAGCTTGTCGTATAATCATGTAATGTCGTCATTTTAATTATTGTTCTTTGCTCCATTGTTTTTCCGTGTTTCAAATTTTATTTAACATTGTTACAGACTAGTTCTCCTGCACTGGCATAACCAACAACATTCGAACTTGCAAGCAAAATGAAAGATATGTAATGACACACAACAGAACTACATGTAATGACTTAATAATAAAAAGAATTTAATAGAAATCTTTTTTCGCTACATTAAAATTGCGTGAGCTGTTAAAACATTCCCTTATTCAAATACTACACAGTCACTTGGTAATTACTTACCTTATCTTTAAAAACCACTGCAAAGTACATTTTGAAGTCAAATTGCTCCGCGAAAGATTCCCGTTTTCGTCGCAATTGCGACCGTAACCGGTTGAGTGTTGCTGATTTCCTTGAGGCAGGGTCAGCCATTCGTGATCAAGGAATGTGCAACTAAGGAAAACTTAGGGTTGTGGCCCAAAAAACAGCAAACTTTTGTAAGCTGACAGTGTAGGTAAGCTACAAGAGGCTCAGTTAGTAGTTAACTGACGAAATTCCTAGGGAAGACTGTTATAATTTAACCTGACATTTTTCGGAGTTATTTTATACTGTCTTGAATTTTCATTTTCGGCATTTTGATGATCCTCACAGCGCCTCAATGTCCTAATATTCATGAAAAGTTCTGTTCTGTCTGTCCGGATTTCTCACCACGAAAAATGAAAAATATGGAGTCCCGTGACGTCATGGCCTCGGTTTCAGTTTGTTACTCTACACCATCGTCTATCGTAGTTTGGCTCCGTCACGCAACACAAGCAACTGTTTCCCATGGCGCTCGAACCACGAAACCTGATAATTGCTGTTGTTTTCGCCTCTGGCTGCCTAGTTCTTCTGCTAGTGGTGCAAGTCATTTTAGTGTTCATGAGATTGAAGCCGAAGAAGAATCAAAGCCCACGGCATGGAAAGGTTGTCCTTCATCAAATGCCTCCAAATTCCCGAGTTTTAAATGTTTCTCCACCTTGTCTCAAGCTAGAGACCTATTTGCGAATTAACAAAATCCCCTACGAAAGCGACTACAGTTTTAGAATGTCGAGCAAAGGCAAAGTGCCGTGGATTGAATACAATGGAGCGACCGTGGCCGATTCAAACTTAATTGTTCGTTTTCTCAACGAAGAATTTCAATTCGACCCCGATGCCCATCTGAGTGTCGAAGAAAAAGCCATCGCACATACCATGCTCGTAACCCTTGAGGAGAATACTTATTGGTATGACCTCTAATAATTAATTTATTTGTGTTTATTTCAAACTGTTTGTAACAAATTCTTGCATCCTTCAACTATGCAGCTCTTGCAGCCATGGGGTGTGGCACTGCAGGAACGAGGTGAGGGGGGAGGGGAAGTGAATGATCGGTCATCGAGCTTCCATGCTCGGCTTTCGGCAAGAGTTCCATATAGCCCCATACATTAATTATGCATAGAGTGTTGCAAAGAAACCTTTATATTTGGTATTTATGAAATGGACTGCATAATTAATGTATGGGGTTAGATGGAACTCTTTCCCAACTTTCTCTTAAGATGAACTGTTGCTTTTCAATAGGGGTGGGGGTTAGGTGGAAAATGGAAGCTGGTTGCCCATTTTCACTTTGTCAAAATGCATAATCAAGGTGGGAAGTAGGGAGGTGCATCAATTATTTTTCTCAAACAGGGATATGCACAGAATTAGCTTATAGAACAGACAATTTTTTGGAATTTTTCAGGCAAACTGAGACACATTCAAGTTACATGCGAGGGAAGGAGACCAACAAAATATATTTTTAAAAGAATAAGTTATGAATTTCAGGGTTTTTTCCCTTTTCTTTAAATGTCTCAAAATGCCTTTTTGCTGCAAATTGGTACTCCCGTACTGCATTGTAGTAGTTCTCTGTGGTCTTATGCAATTTTCTATTTAATTGTGCAACAGGACTCTGCTATATCACAGCTTTGTGACTGATCTGGCGGACACAAGGTCAATGTCACCTCTGTTGGGACTAACACCAACTCCTCTAAATTACATTATGTCGTGGATAGTATCTCATCACCTGTGCCAGAGCCTCTGGAGTCATGGAATTGGGCGGCACTCTAGAGAGGAAATTTACAGCATTGCAGAGAGAGACTTGAGGGCTGTATCACAAGTGTTGGGAACAAAAAAGTTTCTTATGGGAAGCAAGCCATGCCTTTTAGATGCTGCAGTATTTGGATTGGTTTCAGTATTCCTTTGGAATGTTCCAAACAGTCCACAGGCAAAACTTATTAGGTCAGAACTGAAGAACGTGGAAGCACATTGTTATACCATTAGGGAGGAGTATTTCCCAGACTGGGATGAATTAATACTAAAAAACACAAACTCTCTTGATCATTAAATCTGGTTTATTGTCTATCATATCGCCAGTTTTGTTCGAATATTGACTGTCATTATCCATACTATACCTATCAGTACAAAGTAGATTACTAAACTTCGATGTAACAGTTTTTTCTGTACACAAAAGCCTTTAGAATACTACAAAGACATAGATGATATGTATTGTGACCATTTCTGGTCTGCAGTTGATTATTTCACTACTACTACGGAATATCATTTCACCCATCTCAATAGTTATACAGAATCGTCTTCTAAGAGACAAATCTAGTGGTTCAGGTAAATCAGATTTAAACCTGAGTATTTAGGTTGTGATATAATCCAACCCTTCTACCTTGCCTCACAGGGTGAACCAGTGGTGTCTTGACCCTTTAGGAGTGACTAGCATTCAATTTCTCCTTACAATATCAGCCCTGAATTACACATTGAGGTTATGAGAATAAAGAAAATGATCACCAACTAAAGATGCTCTAAACTGTCAAACAATTTCTACATGTCAGCACTCAAGGAAATGTATTGAGAACAGTATGGAGAATATGCATACTAATCTTAAGGTGTGAATGGTTATCTCTACTTTGATCTTACTGAGCCCTTTGTAATCAAAGTCTCCAAGCTCTAACGTGAGAGTGCAAGTCTCTTCTACTTCTGACTCTGTACATTCATAGGGATTTGCATCTAGTTCTCCTAAGACATCCAACACCACGCAAAATATGCACAAAGAATAAAATTGTTTTGTTGAGTTGAATGCAGTTGAAAACTCCATCTTATCCTTTTTCTTTATTGTGGCTTGATGCTCCTTGCAAAGGAGGAGAAGAATTGCAAACCACTAAGGTTGAGCTCACCTATGAAAAGGGGTTATTTCTTTTTTTTTTCCAAGTAGCATTATGTTTGTAACTCTTCCAATTATTGTGAACCACACTAAGATGGTTTCATTGTGTTAAAAGGACCTCCACTACAAGGATGACTGCCACAATGCCACTGGCCACTTTTATACACAGGCCTTGGTACTGGTAAATCATTTTCAGGGCACTCTTCCATAGAAATACACTCATCAAAATTACAAGCAACTTTTCGACCTTGATATTCATATTTTGCCTTCAATACCACATAACCACGACTCTTTCCCGTAGCACTATCCAGTGGTAGCATTGATTGGAAGAGCACTTCCATAGGAACCCAGTAGGGCGGATATTTGAACCGGGCTGTGTCAAACATCAACACAGAGTTTGATTCTTTGTCCATTGCAGCAATAGGACTAAAATGACCGTCGCCAGTTTGTCCCAAAGTTTTCCTCGAGTAAGAAATTGCCATAAACTCTTCTGGATTTTCCTCATCAAACGTTTCCCTATTAACCTCCTTTCCACCAGTGCAAACTCGCTCTACAATCTGGATAAATTTCTCGTATTGTTCGTTCGAGTCGTTTGGTCGAACAAGGGTCGCGTCAGCTCCATTGCATTGTGCTAAACAAACAAATTCTTCCAAAGTGATCCCTGATACTTTTATGTCTTCTAAAGGACGGCAACAATCTAAGAGTTCCTCAGTAAACCATCGCCAAATAGTTCTCCAGATACGTTGAGGATCTATTCGCAGGGCATTTAAGATGATCGCTAAAGTACTAACCCCACAATAAGCTGGTTCGGCTTGAGTATTGAAGCACGAAGACAAAGATAGGTATGGTACAGCATAACCAGTTTGCAGAGCACGGCAGAGGCGAGTTTTCGACTCCGTAGATCGGTAGTCAACCAGATTTTGAGGGAGAGAACGCCCATAAAACGTTTTTAGAGTGTTAGAAGACATTGTATCTGGTAAATGATCCCTGTTTCCCGAAATTTTTCTCTTATTCGCTTTGCAAATGTTTAAAGAACACACAGGTAACTTTCCCCAACTACGTAAAAGGTACATCCCAGACACATTCCCAGTTCTTTCCGAGCCTTGGCTGACTCGACTTGATCTAGTCTGGTGGTGTAACAATCATATAGTGTCAGAAAAAATAGACTCGTCGAACCCCAAAACAAAACTGAGAACACATACAAAAAATCAAACTCATCAGAAAATAAAGGTATAAATAAATAAAGAGAAATAGATTATTAAAACTGACAATAAAAATCTTCAACTGTACGCTCATAGCCTTGGGATAAACAATAATGCGCGATTCCTAAGTTAAAAAAAAATACTAACTTTTTCAACCGGAGGTGTTCCACACAAAAATTAAAAATTTTTCCTCAATAAAGAACCAGTAGTTTAAGTATTTTGATGATGTGACAGTGTATTGTTTATATGCAGCATACCTTGGGAGGCAAACCAACCGCCTTTAACACTTGCTGGTGGTCAAGATATTGCTTATCGGAGTTTAAAATTTTTGCCATTTGACGGCAGACAGATACCTCAATGAGACCCTCAAATCAATTGAAACATTGGGCTTTCTTAAGCTTGAACGTATCCAGGTTGAAAAGGCTTTCTTTTGATCTCAAAAGAAGGCGCCTAACGTTAGCTAATGCATGTGACACGGTTTACGGATCTCCGTTGCCTCATTTTCTTGTTGACTACCGATCTAAGGAGTCTAAGACTCGCCTCTGCCGTGCTCTGCAAACTGGTTATGCTGTTCCTTATCTATCCTTGTCTTCGTGCTTTGGTACTCAAAATGAATCTGGTTATTGCGGAGTTAGTACCTTAGTAAACATCCTAAATGCCTTGCGAATAGATCCTCAGCGTAAGTGGAGTCCTCTGTCAGACTGGCGATGGTATACTGTGGAACTTCTAGATTGTTGTCGTTCGCTAAAAGACGTGAAAAAATCTGGAATAAATTTGGATGAATTTGTGTGTTTGGCAAACTGCAATGGAGCAGTAACGAGACTTGTTCGACCAAATTACTCGAAAGAACATTATGATAAGTTTATTCACACTTTAGAGCAAGTTTGCACTGGTGGTAAGGAGTCTAATGAAGAACTTTTCGACGAAGAACATCCAGAGGAGCTTATGGCAATTTCTTTTTCTAGAGAATCTCTTAGGCAAGTTGGAGAAGGCCACTTTAGTCCTATTGCCGCCATGGACAAAGAATCAAACTCTGTGTTGGTATTAGACACGGCAAGATACAAGTACCCGCCATATTGGGCTCCTATTAAGATGCTTTTCCAATCCATGCTACCACTGGATAGTAATACTGGAAAAAGTCGAGGTTATGTGGTTTTGAAGGCAAAACAAGAATGGACATATGGAAGTGGTTGCCTAAATCATGGCAAAAAACCAATTCAATTTTCTTAAGTAAGAAACACAGTCTTAGTATGAGTGATAACAAAGTCTTAAGCTGATGCTAATTCGACTCTTAGTTAAATTTTAATTGCCCTTTCATGGTACCTGTTCAGTGAGCGAAAACGAAGTTTGTTTGTTGTAGAAATGTCCTAGTATTCATTCCCAATGTTACTTTACTTTAATCGGTATTTTCTCAATAAACTTAACACATATACAAAGCTGAGGGGAAGGCCAAGAAACAGGAACAGGTTCCCTTACAAAAGGCCACCCAAAAAAGAGAAACACTGCACATACCTATCTATATTTATAATAATAATAATAATAATAATAATAATAATAATATTAATAATAAATGAGTTAATTCAATGTCTAACTGGTATAAATACGCCTTACAAAGACTTTTAAAATCAGAAAGAGACTCAGACTTTCTGACATGCATAGGTAAATAATTCCAGGCTTTAACTGTTCTATGGAAATAGGAATATTTTAGCATGTTTGTTCTCGCATATTGAGTTTTAAATGACAAATCAGCATTTCTTAATTCATATGCTTCATTTTTTCTGAAATAATAAAACTAGATAAGTTAATATTTAAGAGTCCCTTTCAACATTTTTAAAAGAAGATTAAGTCAAGTATTGACTATGTAGTAGCTGCCGCCGCCGCCGCACCGTTTCCTGTCGCCCCCTCGTCGCGGCCCGTTTTACTGATTGAACGCCTGGAATCACGTTAAACTGGATTTCCTCTGAGAAAGGGCTAAAGCGAAAAACGTCAGCTTTGGAATATGTACGGTGGCCAATTCATTTTAGTTTATATTATAAAACAGTGGGTAGCATCTAAGGTGCGCTCTGATTGGCTACTCAAAGTTTTTACCTCCGAGCAACTCGTGAAGGATTTGCTTCTGAAAATATTATAATCGTCAAAGAAATAGATAATTTAAAATTATCTTTCGGTGCTACATCATCTCATTAGTTTAGTTTCTATTTAAACAACTATTCACCTCAGTGGAGGAGGCTAGCGGTGGATAGTTTACCGATCCCGCGTCGGAGCCGCTTGGCAAATATCTACTGCTAGTCTCCGCGGCTGAGCGGCTTGCCAAATATCTACAGTGCTAGCCTCCTCCACTGTGGTGAATAATTGTTGATCATTGTTTCCGATAGGCAAAGTTCGTCATGGGGTTTCGCTTAATTTACTCCTTAATGGGGCGAAGGCAGACTTCCAATACAGGCTGGCTTTATTGACGGTGTCAAGGTATCGCATATTTACACTTAGCGGAAGGAAAACCCTATTGAAATCGTCAAATCAGTTGAGACAGTGAGCTTAATTAAGTCTAAAAGAAACGAGGTTGAAAGGCTTTCCCGTAATTGTCACAGAAAGTGCTTGATGTTGGCTCTTCGTCTGAAACAGTTTACGGATCTCCGTTGCCTCATTTCAACAAACCGCTACTTTAAATTATACTATTTGCATAATAATAATAATAAAGTATTATCGTTTGTCTCGCGATGTACTCACTTGTGATGTGAATCGCGATCTTTCGACTGCATACGGCTAGTCTTCATCAGGTGATAAGATTGACTGGTTTCGGGTCTTCTTACAAAGCAACATGCTCCGCTGTAATTGTTTGGTATTTCACAGCAATGACTGGCGCGTTTTGTTCCTCGATGTTTGTGAGTTGTTCCCTCGGCAGTTCGCTGTCGTAGAGCTCTCCCGCTATTAATGTTGTTAGGGTGAAGTCTTATGTGAATATTGACTTCATCGCGAGACAAACGATAATACTTTATTATAATTGTACTTTACCACGACGAACAAGCACAGCCTTTTTTTGCTATTTCTATGGTAATTTTTTTGCTTTGATAAAAATATCATTATTCTTATCTTTACTCGTATGTGCTGCTGCAGTCGGATGGAGAAAGGTGTAAAGTTTTGGGTCGTGTCTTGCAATGATCAATACTCAACTCGGTTGATGAAACCAAATGACCCCAGTAGTGCACCCTCACCCTAATGTGCATAAAAATATTTTCCGCCGGTAGACAAAAGTTTGCTCCATTTAGTTCTCATTGAGGAATGTGCTGACGTCAAATGCTGACCGGCTTAATTGTCGTTTAAAGGTCAAGTATTGCATTTTTCACAATTAGAGGTTAAGAGTTAACAGCGGACGGAAAGACTAATTAAGATCCTGTGTATTGTTTATATGCAGGATACCTTAGGAGGCAAACCAACCGCTTCTAACACTTGCTGGTGGTCAAGATATTGCATATCGGCGTTTAAAATTTTTGCGATTTGACGGCTGACAGATACCTTAATGAGACCCTCAAATCAATTGGAACATTGGGCTTTCTTAAGCTTGAACGTATCCAGGTTGAAAAGGCTTTCTTTTGATTGCAAAGGAAGGCGCCGAACGTTAGCTAATGCATGTGACACGGTTTACGGATCTCCGTTGCCTCATTTTCTTGTTGACTACCGATCTAAGGAGTCTAAGACTCGCCTCTGCCGTGCTCTGCAAACTGGTTATGCTGTTCCTTATCTATCCTTGTCTTCGTGCTTTGGTACTCAAAATGAATCTGGTTATTGCGGAGTTAGTACCTTAGTAAACATCCTAAATGCCTTGCGAATAGATCCTCAGCGTAAGTGGAGTCCTCTGTCAGACTGGCGATGGTATACTGTGGAACTTCTAGATTGTTGTCGTTCGCTAAAAGACGTGAAAAAATCTGGAATAAATTTGGATAAATTTGTGTGTTTGGCAAACTGCAATGGAGCAGTAACGAGACTTGTTCGACCAAATTACTCGAAAGAACATTATGATAAGTTTATTCACACTTTAGAGCAAGTTTGCACTGGTGGTAAGGAGTCTAATGAAGAACTTTTCGACGAAGAACATCCAGAGGAGCTTATGGCAATTTCTTTTTCTAGAGAATCTCTTAGGCAAGTTGGAGAAGGCCACTTTAGTCCTATTGCCGCCATGGACAAAGAATCAAACTCTGTGTTGGTATTGGACACGGCAAGATACAAATACCCGCCATATTGGGCTCCTATTAAGATGCTTTTCCAATCCATGCTACCACTGGATAGTAATACTGGAAAAAGTCGAGGTTATGTGGTTTTGAAGGCAAAACAAGAATGGACATATGGAAGTGGTTGCCTAAATCATGGCAAAAAACCAATTCAATTTTCTTAAGTAAGAAACACAGTCTTAGTATGAGTGATAACAAAGTCTTAAGCTGATGCTAATTCGACTCTTAGTTAAATTTTAATTGCCCTTTCATGGTACCTGTTCAGTGAGCGAAAACGAAGTTTGTTTGTTGTAGAAATGTCCTAGTATTCATTCCCAATGTTACTTTACTTTAATCGGTATTTTCTCAATAAACTTAACACATATACAAAGCTGAGGGGAAGGCCAAGAAACAGGAACAGGTTCCCTTACAAAAGGCCACCCAAAAAAGAGAAACACTGCACATACCTATCTATATTTATAATAATATAATAATAATAATAATAATATTAATAATAATAAATTAGTTAATTCAATGTCTAGCTGGTATAAATACGCCTTACAAAGACTTTTAAAATCAGAAAGAGACTCAGACTTTCTGACATGCACAGGTAAACAATTCCAGGCATTAACTATTCTATGGAAATAGGAATATTTTAGCATGTTTGTTCTCGCATATTGAGTTTTAAATGACAAATCAGCATTTCTTAATTCATATGCTTCATTTTTTCTGGAAATAATAAAACTAGATACGTTAATATTTAAGTGTCCCCTGAAACATTTTTAAAAGAAGATCAAGTCAAGTATTGACTATGTAGTAGCTGCCGCCGCCGCCGCACCGTTTCCTGTCGCCCCCTCGTCGCGGCCCGTTTTACTGATTGAACGCCTGGAATCACGTTAAACTGGATTTCTTCTCACAAAGGGCTAAAGCGAAAAACGTCAGCTTTGGGATATGTACGGTGGCCAATTCATTTTAGTTTATATTATAAAACATAGCATCTAAGGTGCGCTCTGATTGGCTACTCAAAGTTTTTACCCCCGAGCAACTCGTGAAGGATTTGCTTCTGAAAATATTATAATCGTTAAAGAAATAGATAAGTTCAAATTATCTTTCGGTGCTACATCATCTCATTGGTTTAGTTTCTACCTAAACAACTATTCACCTCAGTGGAGGAGGCTAGCGGTGGATAGTTTACCGATCCCGCGTCGGAGCGGCTTGGCAAATATCTACTGCTAGTCTCCGCGGCTGAGCGGCTTGCCAAATATCTACAGTGCAAGCCTCCTCCACTGTGGTGAATAATTGTTGATCATTGTCTCCGGTAGGCAAAGTTCGTCATGGAGTTTCGCTTAATTTACTCCTTAATGGGGCGAGGACAGACTTCCAATACAGGCTGGCTTTATTGACGGTTGAAAGGTCAAGGTATCGCATATTTACACTTAGCGGAAGGAAAACCCTATTGAGATCGTCAAATCAGTTGAAACAGTGAGCTTAATTAAGTCTAAATGAAACGAGGTTGAAAGGCTTTCCCGTAATTGTCACAGAAAGTGCTTGATGTTGGACCTTCATCTGAAACAGTTTACGGATCTCCGTTGCCTCATTTCAACAAACCGCTACTTTAAATTATACTATTTGCATAATAATAGTAATAAAGTATTATCGTTTGTCTCGCGATGTACTCACTTGTGATGTGAATCGCGATCTTTCGACTGCATACGGCTAGTCTTCATCAGGTGATAAGGTTGACTGGTTTCGGGTCTTCCTACAAAGCAACATGCTTCGCTGTAATTGGTTGGTATTTCACAGCAATGACTGGCGCGTTTTGTTCCTCGATGTTTGTGAGTTGTTCCTTCGGCAGTCCGCTGTCGTAGAGCTCTCCCGCTGTTGATGTTGTTAGGGTGAAGTCTTATGTGAATAGTGACTACATCGTGAGACCAACCATAATACTTTATTATGATTGTACTTTACCGCAACGAACACGCACAGCCTTTTTTGCTATTTCTATGGTAATTTTTTGCTTTTGATAAAAAAACCATTATTCTTATCTTTACGCGTTTGTGCTGCTGCAGTCGGATGGAGAAAGGTGTAAAGTTTTGGGTCGTGTCTTGCAATAATCAATACTCAACTCGGTTGATGAAACCAAATGACCCCAGTAATGCACCCTCACCCTAATGTGCATAAAAATATTTTCCGCCGGTAGACAAAAGTTTGCTCCATTTAGTTCTTATTGAGGAGTGAGCTGACGTCAAATGCTGACCGGCTTAATTGTCGTTTAAAGGTCAAGTATTGCATTTTTCACAACTAGAGGTTAAGAGTTGACAGCAGACGGAAAGCCCAATTAAGATCCTCAAATCAGTTAAAACATCGGGCTCAATTGAAACAGAAAGAATCCGCCTGAGCAGAGTTAATAACTCTACTAACTCTGGCCTGAGGGTTTGAAATACTTTCCTGGGATTGTCACAGAAACCTCCGCACGATGACTTCTTTATCTGGAACAGTTTATGGATCTCCCTTGCCTCATTTCCTCGTTGACTACCGATCTACGGAGTCCAAAACTCGCCTCTGCCGTGCTCTGCAAACTGGTTATGCTGTTCCTTACCTATCTTTGTCGTCATGCTATAATAGTCAAACCGTACCATCTCATTGCGGAGTTAGTACTTTAGCAATCATCCTTAATGCCTTGCGAATAGATCCTCAGCGTAAATGGAATGCTTTGTCAACATGGCGATGGTATACTGCAGAACTTTTAAACTGCTGCGGGGCATTGGAGGTCGTGAGAGAAGATGGACGAACAACTTTGGATGAATTTGCATATTTGGCCAACTGCAATGGAGCAGAAACGAGACTTGTTCGGCCAAATTACTCGAAAGAACATCAAGAAGAGTTTCTTCACGCTTTAGAGCGAGTTTGCACTGGTGATAAAAAGTCAAAGAAGGAACTCGTCGATGAAGAACATCCAGAAGAGCTTATGGCAGTTTCGTTTTCGAGGAAAGCTCTTGGTCAAGTTGGGGAAGGCCACTTTAGCCCTATTGCCGCAATGGACAACGAATCAAACTCCGTGTTGATATTTGACACGGCAAGATACAAATACCCGCCATACTGGGCTCCTATTGAAAGCCTTTTCCAATCTATGCTACCACTGGATAGTGATACTGGAAAAAGTCGTGGTTATGTAGTATTAAAGGCAAAACAAGAATGGAAATTTACAGCTCCTGCGTCAATTATGGAGAAAAACGGATGTGATTCTTAGAAATGTAAAAAAAAGGTTCCCTCATAGGTAATTACAAAACCGCCAAGCGATGAAGTTCGACTCTTTTAATTCCCTTTTTCATAGCACCTGTTAAGCGATTAAGACTATTCTCACACAAAGCTGTAGTCACAGTGACAATCTGTTGTTTTTGCCATTGTTTTCAGTCTTTTCTATACAACGGAATCCCGATTTCTCGAACCCTCGGTTTCTCGAACCTCCCGAACCAAACCTTGTTTCTCTTGGATTTGCTTCACTTGTAATTCCACCCCCGATTTCTCGAACTCGCGATTTCTCGAACCAATTTGCGTTTCCCATGGAGGTTCGAGAAATCGGGATTCCACTGTATGAAGTGTGGGCCGAGGTTAAACGGGTATCTCGCTAAATGTTTCTGTATTTGTAATAAAATGTCTGCCTGTTGTAATTGCTACAAAGGCAGGAAGATACGTACCACAGAGACACCAGTTTTAATCACACTAGAGAGAGAAGCAATCGACATCGATCCACTGTTAGGTAAAATTTAAATAAATTCTGAAAACGTTTCCGGAGAAATTAATAAAGTTTGTATTCAATGGCGCTGAGCGGACGTGACGTCACGATTTTTCATTCCCTGCAGTGATTAGGACAAAACAGCTTCTCGATTGAATGAATATGGACGACGATTCGCTTATATCTAGTTCAAACACATCAAAAGCTAGAATTTTAACTGAAAATTACGGTGTTCCTGGCTCGCAGTTCGAGCAAGACCCAGAGAACTATACGGTATCACAACTGAAGCGTTGGCAGTGTAGGTAAAAGAAAAGAGCTTATCGCACGTGCTCGCGATTGCCTCAAATTGGGCACTTTGTCCTTGATTCAAGCATAGACGATGGGCAATGGCTGGAAGCAAAGATTTTGAAAGAGATAAAGTCGATCAAAGGCATTATAATGATCTGTTTCTCCTACAAAGTCGATTTGGAGTTGTTTTCTTGTCTTCTTCACCTCTGTTTCGTATGGTCGCTGTTTTGGCGCCTTTCGCTTAACTCGCGACATACGGTTCATTTCTTTCTTGGACAAATTCGCCTTTAACCCTTTCGCTGGCAGGTTCCTGGGGACTCAATATTTTTCTTTGATGTAAGCCGATAAATCAGGCCACAGCTCATCACATTTTAAGTTCAACCCCAACAAACTATATATCATTTTAATCAGCAGAAAATTTACCATCATTTTGAAAATATTTTGTTACATATGGGTCCTTGTGCACATAATTTTGGGCCAGAAAAGCCACGCATAACAAAATGTTTGAAGAGTATGTTGTTTTTCCTGCTCTACTAAGACAAGGCATCAACGTACTTGTGCGCATAACTTTTGCATTATGCAAAAGTGTTTTATTTCAGGAACCAAACACTTGTTATTCCAACCAATTATCTTGATTCCAACCAAAGTTATGCCTTTTACTGTTCATCAAGGTGCGGCTTAGCAATTTTCAAAAATTAGAGGATATGTGATATTGCAGAACTATACTTGAGTAACACCTTGCTAGCTTGACTTGAAATCACCAAAATAGTAACCAGGAAGGACACAAAGAACCATAAATGGACAATAAGGTAAAAATGGTTCTGTTCTTATAAAAAAATGACAATCCATAGCAACCTTCAAGAGTGTAGGCACAAGAAAAAATGCAGTATGAAATACTTGACATACATTCAAAGAAAATCATACAGTTCATAAGTCTAAATAGTAACGGTCCTTTTCCCTCAAAAGAAAACTTCGTTAGGATCATCCTCTAACACAATTCGCCGTGCTTCCTCGTCTGGAATCCATGCAGACGCCATTCTTAAAAGGATAGTATTGCGTGAGCAAATTTTCTTCGCGAAAAACCGGTCAAATTTAGCTATAAACAGCGAGGAAAAACGGCTACGAATGAAGGAACGTGACTTGACAAACCATAATAATCTTTAAGAACTCAAACAATACTATCTGGGGGTCCCCTGGGGTTTTTAGTATGGATAGGGTCAGAGCGTACGAATTCCTACGTTTGCCAGCGGAAGGGTTAATAAAAGGTCAGGAAACTTATCGGTCGGTCCTTTCCCACCTGGCCAGTGTACTGCACAAATGTATGTATTTTCGCTATTGCTTAAATAGCGCTATCTACTGCGAGGATCGTGCATCATATGTATCTAATACCGCAGTACAAAATATATGAACTTCATATATTTCATTGTATCTCAAATGTATGTATTATAATCAACATTTTCCACAGTGAAATTCTCTCTAGAGCACGCATTGACCCATCGTTGACAGGGCAGAAACTACAGAGGTCCATTAGTATGGGAACTAACTCCATCCGCTCTCAAACAGTCCCCCTCTTTAAAGAACTTTAAAAACCTCTTTAAAAAAACTCGCCATAGGAATTTTATCACAAACATCAGCTTTCTGAAAGAAGCCTGCATGGTGTCTTAAGAATCAAGACTATACATATTTTTACTATCGCTGTTTTAAGTTAATCTGATAATTGTCTATCTAGCTAACTTTTGCTAAATTTTTACAGAATTTGTAATTTGTAATGAAGTTTGACAGTAGGTCCACATCAGCCTCTGGCTGCCCCTAATCTAACCATGCATGCATGCATGCATGCATGCATGTATGTATGCTCTAATCCATGCTTCGCCGGGCTTTGGGAAAGGCGTCGTATGAGTGCTCTCTGCTCGTTTTTATAATTTCTTTCAGAGAATCTGGTAATCTTTCAGGATACCTTGAGGTGTTGTTACATTTTCCCCAACAACAATGCCTAGTTGCGACCATTTCTTCTTTAAAAGCAAATATTAGAGCAAAATCAGGTTCTCGATATTCGTCACGTTCCACAAACTTTCTCCTAGTGTTTGTCATAAATTGGCGGGGGGGTCCAAACGTCACAAATCAATTTTTAGACTGTCCGCGCAGCGCTATTAAACTACCCGCTTTTATTCAAGAATTTCCAAGCTTCAATGATTTGCATGACATAAGAAGACCTACCATTCATGGTTATTAAACACAGCAATTTTCCCCATTTGACTCATGTCGTGGTATCTTCCTTCAACTCGACATTTTTGGAGCCATCATGAACTGACTAAGTTAGTCCACGAGTAAGTCCTCGATAGTTCTCCATTTTACAGTTTAGGTCCATTGAGGCTAAATTATGGCCAGACTCTAAGTAGTAAAAAAAACCTTAAAATTTCCCAAGAATGTTGTCATCCTAACAAAAAAATTCGGGAAAAAGGTTTTGATTAGATGCAATTATCGATGGCGCTGATCAGTTTTAAAATAAAGGTGGTGATTGCAAAGTCTGTGGTTGTTCTGGTAGATGCTGGACGGTATTTATGCATCAAAAGCTTTACAAACTCAATCAGGAAACAGGGGTAAACTTATTCTGTTTCTTCTCTAAGGGAATCAGTGACAATTATTGATATCTCCTGCCTCTCTTTATTTAAAAGTACTCGTTTGGAAGGATTAGCTCGCGCAATTCGAACTGGTGCGCGAATGGAGAGTTCACACATACTCTGCTTAACCCTCACGTGCTCGCTTTGACTCGGGGGCTTCACCGCACGTGACGCGCAGCGCCAATGAGAACCTGCTAGCAGGTCATCAAGGGACGCTCAACAGTTAAAAGCTAAAACTGAGTTTCCTATGGACGTCAAACTTCTCAATCGGTAAAAACGAAGTAATATGAACCAATCACAAATTTTCTGTAAAAGAAACATTCAACCACTTAAATTTCATGGGATAAAGTTTTAATGTTCAACTCTAAACGCAAGATACATATGACACATATGACATTCCTTTTCAGTATTCTTCAGAATTCTTCTCCATCATCTTCCCCTTCTTCATCAAGCGAATCTACTCCAACCTCTTCATAATCCTTCTCCAATGCAGCCAAATCCTCACGAGCCTCAGAGAACTCTCCTTCCTCCATACCCTCACCCACATACCAGTGGACAAACGCACGCTTGGCGTACATCAGATCAAACTTGTGATCTAGACGGGCCCAGGCCTCGGCAATAGCTGTGGTGTTACTCAACATGCACACGGCACGTTGAAATTTGGCCAGGTCACCGCCAGGAACAACTGTGGGAGGCTGGTAATTAATTCCAACCTATGAGAGAAAAAGATAAATCTAACAATCAAACAGATACAGCGCAGAAGTTTTTGATGACTTCTACACGCATCATATATAATAATAAGTCTGTTGACGGGCCCATTGGCAAGCACCTTGGTAGCTTATCCTGATTTCTGCTGCATGGAACGACTAAGACTGTAGTTACTCTTCCTTGGATTGTATTTTTCTAATGGCAAGTTACCTTAGCACTCTATAATGTTTCTAAGAAAGATCACCTGTACTAAAATACCCCAGGGGTCCCCCAGAGTACCCCTGTGGAGAGAGGTACTAGGAGAAAAGATATCTTGCGCAATGCCCTTCACTTTTAATCTGTAGTCTAGCAACGTAGTCTAGTTTTGCTGTCAAAACATATGTAATTCTCTGACGTTTGAGTTGCATGGAAACGAATTAGTCAGAAATTTATATTTTAATGGCACGTCGAAGAGGTTCGCGTGACATCGAAGAAAGTTAGGATTGTTTGAGCGTTTTGCGGCTAAATTAGGTCATTCTAGGTCGGTCAGTCATATGTTTGACCCCTTTTTTGCATTTGTTGTAATTTTCGTTTGCCAACTCCTTTTTTTCTTAGTGATTAGTGGTATAACCAGTTTACTACCTTTCCTCGAAGTATTGTGCTGCTGCATTAGATGAGGAATACCTTTCCCCTAATATCTTGGCCAAATGTAAAGAGTGATGTTTTTAGTGGTTTTTCGCATCTGGCTTTGCATAGGTTCCTTTTTGTTGATCCCTTAGTTTGATTGTACACATATTAAGATTGTATTTTCACATTGAATTTCTCGTATGGGTGTAGTTAGAATACCTTGAATCCAGTGGGACACCAGTCTACAAACTGAATGGTTCTCTTCGTCTTGATTGTTGCAATGGCTGCATTCACATCCTTGGGCACCACATCACCACGAAATAAAAGACAGCAGGCCATGTATTTACCGTGACGTGGGTCACATTTTACCATCTGACTAGCTGGCTCAAAGCACATGTTTGTAATCTCAGCAACTGTCAGCTGCTCGTGATAGGCTTTCTCTGCAGAGATCACTGGGGCATAGGTGGCTAGAGGGAAGTGAATACGGGGGTATGGTACCAAGTTGGTCTAAATTGGACAAAAACGAAGATATCAAACATATAACAAGCTAATGCAACAGATACCAATACTCTCGTCAGTTATGAAAAACACGAGAAACGTTCAGTTTCAGTTATAACTTACCTGAAACTCTGTCAAGTCAACATTCAAGGCACCATCAAATCGGAGCGATGCAGTGATGGACGACACAATCTGAGCAATCAGTCTGTTCAGGTTGGTGTAAGTGGGTCTCTCAATGTCCAAGTTACGTCGGCAGATGTCATAGATGGCCTCATTATCCACCATGAAGGCACAGTCAGAGTGCTCCAAGGTTGTGTGAGTTGTTAAAACGGAGTTGTAAGGCTCCACAACAGCTGTGGCAATCTGTGGTGCTGGGTAAATAGAGAATTCCAGCTTGGATTTCTTGCCATAGTCCACTGACAGCCGCTCTAGGAGCAGTGAGGTGAACCCAGAGCCAGTGCCACCACCAAAGGAATGGAAGATAAGGAAACCTTGCAAGCCTGTGCACTGATCAGCCTAAGAAGAATAATTAATGAAAAGTCTGTTATATGACTATCAAAAATGATTTCAATGAATTTAAATGTAATTGAATTTTCCGTGTACAGCTCACCAGTTTTCTAATTCTGTCCAGAACAGAATCAATCATCTCCTTTCCGACGGTGTAGTGCCCGCGAGCATAGTTATTAGCGGCATCCTCTTTTCCTGTAATCAACTGTTCTGGGTGAAACAACTGTCTGTAGGTACCAGTGCGTACTTCATCTGAAACAGCCAATGCCGGAACTGGTCAAGTTAAATTCAAAGAAGGTGCTTGCAGCCACGGGCTATAATTTCGCTTATTTTTTTCTCGTCATTTTCGAGGATTTCAATCATGAAAAATCTGCTGAGCATGGCGTGAGTCAAGGTTTCAACTGAGCTTTACTATTACTTAGTAGTTCGTTATAAAGCGGGAGGTTTGGGATAGGGTCGCAGGTCCTCTTAGAGCTTGCTCTCTCAATCATACCCTTTTCCCTTGCTTTGTAATCATAAAGAGAGCGTCTTAAGCGCACAATTTTTAATCTTTTTAAAAAGTTTGTAAATTGTTCTTGTCCATTAAAAGTATATCCAGAAATGACTTGAACAATTTCGAACATTTCGTTTGTTACCCTTCAGGAGCAAATTTCAGATACAATGAATATATGAAGTTCATATATTTTGAACTGCGGTATTAGATACTTATGATGCACGGTCCTCGCAGTAGAGAGCGCTATTACGCAATACCAAAAATCAGACCTGAAAAAAGTCAGGCCTGTACGGGATTCGAACCACTGACCTGTGGTTCGAGTCCCGTACAGTGGTTCGAATCCCGTACAGCCCTGATTTTTTTCAGGTCTGATTTTCGCTATTGCATAAATAGCGCTCTCTACTGCGAGGATCGTGCATCATACGTAAAAAACGTTCCGTTTCTCATTTAGAGGCACCAAAAATGTAATAGATAGATACAAGGTTCACTGAGACACTTCATCTTCCTATCATTTTTGTAATCTTTTGTTGGGAACTGATTTCGGCAAAAGAGGTTCGCCTTGGATAACGATTCATGGAATACTTATGCACGGTATTCGAGAATGGAAGTATATATCCCTTTTAGCGAAAATAAAGATGGGAAATTGGCACTATCATTTTCGTGAGAAAGTCCTGGCGGCCATAAAATTATCACTAGGGTCCAATACACGAAAAGTCAAACAATGATTGAAACTTATTTTAAGTATTCAATGAAGTGAAAAAGTTCAAGCGGGAATAACTTTTGAACCCTTTAATCAATTTCCAATAGAGGTGTACCAAGTGTCTCCCAAGCAAAAAGGGTTTCGTATACGTAAAGATACATTCTCTTTATCTTTAAAACAAAACACTGCTAGAGCATTTCCGGCTCAAATCATCACGATAAAAAAAAAAAAATAGGAATATAGAAAGTCAACTACGTTCGTTTCTGCCTTAACTGAAAAAATTAGACCCTACTCATAGAGTGTACTCCGACTCTGTTTGCCGAGAACTGCTGTATGGTATCTTATTTCTAGCTATTGTAGTACCCATTACCCACAGCCAACCCCCTACCCTTAAATTCTTCTTTTCTGTACCGACACGAAACTAAACCGCATTGCCAACCCAAGGAAACCAATCAAACCTTCGACACCCTCTTCTTACTGAAGATACACGATTAAAGATGCACCATCTTCTATTTGGGCGAGTTTTTCTTAACCGGAAGCTGGCAGTGAAAAAGGTTGTATTCGCTGGCAAAGCAATAATTTCTTCCGCACCTCAATATTGCCATCGTGGCTGGAATTAAATATAATAAACGCGCTATTTCCCACACGATTTATCTGATTTGGTATCTGATATTAGTATATACTTCAGACAGTAATTAGTTCAAGTAAAAAACAATTTAACACAAAAAACTTGTCACCTGTTTATCGAATTTTGATTGAATTAATTTCTCTATTGGTTTTTTTTCTAGCAATTAAAACATGGACTCGTGTTGGAGTTTCGAAATTAGCATGCAATCACAATATCGTGTGTTGCTAATATTAGTGCCACGTTAACAAAGATGAATATGAAAATGATCGATCCAAGCATATTTTCGAGTATATTCAACATTCACATCGCCAGAGCAAATATATTCTACCTGAAACGAGCATACATTTGATGAATTTTAGCAATTTACTCTAGAATTTATTTAACAAGCAGAATTTGTTAAAAATAAAACATAGGACTGTTCTACATTAACTTACCTACAACAGTTGGTTCCAAATCAACAAAGACGGCGCGAGGAACATGTTTTCCTGCTCCAGTCTCGCTAAAGAATGTGTTGAAGGAGTCATCCCCTCCACCGATTGTCTTATCGCTGGGCATTTGACCATCAGGCTGAATTCCATGCTCCAAGCAGTATAGCTCCCAACAAGCGTTACCAATCTGGCAGCCAGCTTGACCAACATGGACGGAAATACATTCTCGCTAGCGGAGGACGTAACGAAAACTATATCAGCATTCTGTAAGAACTATAGACGTACTTCCACTTTCAACAGCTCTGTGTCCTTGGAATCCTAAGGATGAACTTTTGAACTTACCATTTTCAGACGGGTATGGAATATAACGGGAAAGAAAAAAGAAAAACAGAAGATGAAAATAAATGATCCCTCCTTCGACAAGTAACCGACGAACAGAGTTAACTCCAAATAAAAAACTGAACTGATCATGCACCGGCACACTATTATCTATGCCAATAGTGACGTCAAGGTCACCTGGCGTAAGAATACAATCACAGGTGACTGGAAACCTGCCTGAAGGGGTGTCCCCTGGGGAGTTTTCTGCAGACCAGAACCTGGAAGTGGCTGACTTCTAATTCCTCTTCACAGCATCACCCTCAAAACGAATGAAAAGGTAATGAGAATAAAGGAAATGAGAATAAAGGAAATGAGAATAAAGGAAATGAGAATAAAGGAAATGAGAATAAAGGAAATGAGAATAAAGGAAATGAGAATAAAGGAAATGATCGCCAATTTTAAAAGAAGTTCTGATTTTCAAACAAATTCTCCTTGTACAGGTCCCACAGGAAATGTAAAGAGGACAGTGTAAAGAACATGAATATTTATGTTAGGGTAAAATGATTCAAACGATCTCTTCATATTGGTAAAACTGAACAACCAAGATGACAGTCTATTTACTCGTTTCTGAATTTGTTTTCATTATGTCGGCCAACTTGTCGGTGAATAGTCGGCCGACCGATACTTTGGGGAGCTGTTCTTCAATTTTATCCGCCATTTAATCGTGGTTCCAGTTGAGGAGGGGGAGAAAGTTTTCATAATTTTTTTTCTTATCTAAGAGCCACAGATCGATTGGTGTTATGCGTTAACTTAATTTTTTTTCGTTTAATTTCTAAAAACGACTTAAGTTTTCTCCTGAGCTGTCCAAGCGCATTTCTTCGGTTAAAAATCGTGCAATGTATTAATTGGAAATTATTGTAGACTTTCAAAAGTGCTTTTTTCATTGTTAGTTTTTAAGGGTAGCCTCATCTTCAAATCGGATTGCTCTCTAGGGTCTCAGTAAAGTCTGCTCAGTAATTAAACAACTCGTTCCCAACCCTTTAATTTAGGAGGGATCCAGAGAAAAAGTTATTTTACACATCCAAACAGGTGTTTCGTAGGGAAATTCAAGGAGGAGAGGGGTAGGAAGGCAGGGAAGGGGGTAAATTTTGGTCAAAGTTTGTAATGGAAAGTGAGAATGTTCATAATTTGTTGGCACAGGGTTTTATTCATCTTCAGAAAAACAACCTGTTTTGTGACTTCACGTTGTCATAATTAGTAAATCTGAATTCTTGACCAGAGATGTTTTTGTTCCAAGGCAATTTCATGCCTTACCCTCACAATGAACACAAAATCAGAAAATCACACTTCATCACAGTCTTGAAACAAACATTTATTGTTTAATCCTAAGACACAGTCTCACAGAATGCAATCTTAGAACACAACAGCTTTTATTTTCTTCCAGGATGGTTTTGTTTCATTTAATATTCCTCTCCTTCTTCCTCGCCTTCAGCATCAACTGAATCCACTCCAACCTCTTCATAATCCTTCTCCAATGCAGCCAAATCTTCTCGAGCCTCAGAGAACTCTCCTTCCTCCATACCCTCACCCACATACCAGTGGACAAATGCACGCTTGGCGTACATCAGATCAAACTTGTGATCCAAACGGGCCCAGGCCTCAGCAATAGCTGTGGTGTTACTCAACATGCACACAGCACGTTGAACTTTGGCCAGGTCACCGCCAGGAACAACTGTGGGAGGCTGGTAGTTGATTCCAACCTACAAGACAAATACATTTCTTAATCAATAAACTTAGATTCCTTAAAGTACCAATGCACAAGTTGCTTATCACTCTCTACATTAGAAGAAGGGCTTCACTAAAAAAGGAAAAAATATTTAGCCTTATTACTAACCTTGAATCCAGTTGGACACCAGTCTACAAACTGAATGGTTCTCTTGGTCTTGATTGTAGCAATGGCTGCATTCACATCTTTGGGCACCACATCACCACGGTACAGCAAACAACAAGCCATATATTTTCCGTGACGTGGGTCACATTTTACCATCTGATTGGCTGGCTCAAAGCACGCATTGGTGATTTCAGCAACACTCAATTGTTCATGGTAGGCTTTCTCTGCAGAAATCACTGGAGCATAGGTGGCCAGAGGGAAGTGAATACGGGGGTATGGCACCAAGTTGGTCTGAGAAAAGTAACAAGAAGGATGTTAAAAATATAGCAAAAGTGATAGGAGTCATATGTTGTGTAACATGCAAGAATGTTAAGATTTAAATATAGCTCACCTGAAATTCTGTCAAGTCAACATTCAAAGCACCATCAAAACGGAGCGACGCAGTGATGGATGACACAATCTGACCAATCAGTCTGTTCAGGTTGGTGTAAGTGGGTCTCTCAATGTCCAGGTTACGACGGCAGATATCATAGATGGCCTCATTATCCACCATGAAGGCACAGTCAGAGTGCTCCAAGGTTGTGTGAGTTGTCAGAATGGAATTGTAAGGCTCCACAACAGCTGTGGCAATCTGTGGTGCTGGGTAAATAGAGAATTCCAGCTTGGATTTCTTGCCATAGTCCACAGACAGACGCTCCATCAGCAATGATGTGAATCCAGAGCCAGTGCCACCACCAAAGGAATGGAAGATAAGAAAACCTTGCAAGCCTGTGCACTGATCAGCCTATGTACAAAACATTTGAAGTTAGTCCTTTGTTAATCATCTATGGGAAATCAACTCAAAATAAATACATCACCAGCACAATACTAACCAATTTCCTGATCCTGTCCAGAACAAGATCAATCATTTCTTTACCAACAGTGTAGTGCCCACGAGCATAGTTGTTAGCTGCATCTTCTTTACCAGTGATCAACTGTTCTGGGTGAAACAACTGCCTATAGGTGCCAGTACGAACTTCATCTGGGGGTCAAAAAAATACTTAATGGTGAAAATCGATCAAGTTAGGAAAACCAGTTTCAAAATTCGAAAATGTTTCAATTTTAGTTAGGTCAGGTCTGTGAGTAATTACGGAAATTTAAGAAATTTAATTACGTTGTGTTTACAGTAACCCAAAAGCAGTTGCTATGCAAATTGGCACACAACAAAAGTCAATCAATCGAAGGAGCAATCTCCCAAAAATAGTTGGTTTCGAGGGAAAAATGCTAAAAACTACAATTTTGGTTTCACGTCGAACCAAATGTTCGAGAATCGGTCGGTAATGTTGATATTTCAACGGGAACAAAGTACAATCGAGAAAGTTAATAATTAACAAATGCAATGGAACAACGAAATTATCCTTCTCTCTCATGACACAAGGAACGAAAGAAGAATTACAACATTCTTAGGATTAAAATCTAGTGACAAACTTCTGTTGATAAGAATTAATTTACAATCCTGCTAGCACTTGTCTGAAAGGACCGAAGTGTACTTATAAAGAAATGGACGGGTCCATGTTCTCTTACCAACGACGGTTGGTTCCAAATCAACGAAGACGGCGCGAGGAACGTGTTTTCCCGCTCCAGTCTCGCTGAAGAATGTGTTGAAGGAGTCATCTCCTCCACCGATTGTCTTATCGCTGGGCATCTGGCCATCAGGCTGAATTCCATGCTCCAAGCAGTACAACTCCCAACAAGCGTTACCAATCTGAACTCCGGCTTGGCCAACGTGGACTGAAATACACTCACGCTGAAATGTAAGGAAACAAAATTTTGTTAGTTCGCAACACGATCGGCGAATGTTACCAGACGATGATATAATTCCAAGATCGTTTTCTGAGATTGCGATAGAATCATAAAACAAACGAAACGCTTATTCGTTGTAGCTTGCGGGTAATTTTGCCTGATCTAGGCAATATTTCTTGACGAGAAGGAACAACTTTCTCTTCGATAATAAGAATTGCAGGACTCTTGGGCGAAGAAGGAGAACTATGCTTACCATGTTGATGCAGGATTATCACAAGATAAGACTGTAGAAAATGTTTCTGTTCAAAATATCGGGCGAAAGAGTCTTTTATCGAAATGCGACGGCTTCGACGAAAGACAGAGCGACCGTTGTAATTAATGCAAGGCTACAGTTAAGGTGCGTCTTATAAGGGCGCCGTTCCTAGCAACCACGTGTTTTGGGTCAGTGAAACAATAGATATTGCATAAATTTACTGAAAGTACTTTTATATACATACATACATACATACACTTTATTGATGCTCCCTAAGTGGGCTTTTCAGCTCAATAGAATAAAAAAAAAAAAAAAAATACAAATATATAAATTAATTGAGAATGTAAATACAATAATATTATAATTACAAAATATATATCAATAATATAATATATCAACTTAATAAAACATTTGCAAGATGACGTCTAAAATTCCTGGGGCATTTTAAGGACTTAATGTTATCATTCAAGGAGTTCCAGAGTTTGGCTCCTCTGAAAGCAAAGGAGCGCTGCCCTGTTGACAGGCGACATAAAGGTATATCCAAAGCACCAGATGATCGAGTTTGTCTATTATGGAATTGAGAACGTGATTTAAACATATCAGCAAGATAGTCTGGAACAAGCTTGTTAATACATTTGTGCATCATAGTAGCGTCATTTAGAATGAGTTTCTTTCTAATAGGAAGCCATTTCAACGATCGCAACCCATCCGAAATATGGTCATACTTTCTTAGTCCCAGAATAATTCGCCCAGCAAAGTTTTGGACTTTTTGTAACTTGTCAATATTGCTGCTGCTGGTATTACTCCAGACAGTTGAACAATATTGGAGTTTACTAAAGACAAATGAATTTATTACTAACAGAAGTGTTTTCCTATCCAGGAGGTGCTTGATTCTGTTAATTTGGTACAATTTAAAAAGGCATTTAGAGGCAATCTCAGTGATATGTTGGTTATAACTGAGGTGTGTGTCGAGAAGAACACCCAAGTCCTTAACGACAGGCACAGGTGTTATTTCCTTGTCAAAAAGTGTTATACTGAATGATGACAGTTTCTTTAAAAGTCGTGGTAATCCAACAGCTAGAACCTTAGTTTTGTCCGGATTAATCAAAAGAGAGTTTTTACAGCACCACTGAGATATTCTCGTAAGATCTTCGTTTAAGGCGAGGATGGACGTGGGTAATTCGGCAGGTGAAAAGGACAAATACAATTTACAATCGTCAACATAGGAGGCAGATAGACAACGTTTAAGAACAGAAAGGAGGTCGTTAACATAGATTGTAAACAAAACCGGACCTAAAATAGAGCCTTGCGGAACTCCGAACTCAAGTGGGAGTACTTTAGAAACTGCGTCACCAATTCGAACGCACTGTTGTCTGATTTGTCGTCAGTAAGCGGAGGGTAAAAGGTAAGGTAAGCTAACGAAACGTCTCTTAAGGTTTGATTAATCAGGCTTGAATGTCAAATAAATCAGCTCTTCATCGCAGTTAAATAATGATCTGATATTAAGAAGAGTACCGATGCGATTACCTATTCCCTACAGAGATTTTGTTTTGTCATTGCTTGGGTTGTGTTTGATCAGTGCATAAATTATGTCTATTCAATGAAACCGCCCCAAGCTTGTTGCTCGGAAACAGATATACCACATAAATAAAAAGCATCCAAGGATGTTACAAAATTTTTGTAACACCTTCTCCCCGGAGGGAAGAATAGTTTTGTCTGCTTATTAGAGAATATCTAAGATGACGGCTTAGCGCAAGAAACCGGAAAGTTTTTCGCTCTGGTCTCTAAAGGCTGGTTTTCATTAGCGACGGAGTCGGAGTCGTAGTCGGAGTCGTAAGAGCGCTTATGACCCAGTGAAAATCGTAAAACGGAGTCGTAAGCGGAGTCATAAGCTCGACGGAATCGGAGTCGGAAGAATCAGAACGTTCCCATTTTCTTCCCATTCCGCTTATGACTCCGTCGCTTACGATCTAGTGAAAACTGCATTGTCGGAGTCGGAAGCGGAAGCGGAAAAATAAATCAATCACAATGCTCGATTCCAGGCCCGCGAAAGTACAAATTTTGGCGCCAAAGACAACATGGCGGACGAAGAGCAACTTTGGCGCTTATTAATCATTATTTTGCGCAGGCAGAGACAATGCAGGAATAATATCGTTTGAAAAAGAAAGCAATTATGGGTTCGTGATATCTATCGACGTCGAGCAGCCTAGGAAGAGTATGCTAACCACATCAGCGAACTCCGACTTGGTGATCGTGAATCGTACTTTCGGTAGGTTCAGTTCGAGTATTTTAACTTTTAATTTCGTAATTTTAGCGTCAAGCTCACACGTTTAAATTTGTTACGGCTATTTGTGGATTTTGGAAAGATGGAATCGAGGATTGTGATTGGTTTATTCTTCCGCTTCCGCTTCCGACTCCGACGATGCAGTTTTCACTAGATCGTAAGCGACGGAGTCATAGGCAGAATCGGTGTTCTGCTTCCGACTCCGTCGGTTTGATTTTCACTAGATCGTATCGCTCCACGCTTCTGATTACGACTCCGACTACGACTCCGTCGCAAGTGAAAACCAGCCTTAACCTGTACCATAATTTATTTCATTGGGTATAGGTGAAAGAGTAGGTGAGCGATAATAGACTGGAATGAGTAAGGAGGAAGCCATTTCGCCTCTCTCTTGTTAGTCCCGCTTCGTGGTTTACTTTCGCCCCTTTGCTTTTGCGTTCGTCAACCACATTAACTGTAGCTGAAGCAGGCTAAATCTTCTCTCTCTCTCAATTTTCTTACTACATCAAGTATCTGGGAAGCGTTTCAGCATAATCTTCACCAGCAACATGCACTGTAATGAGGGGTATGCTCGGGTATGCTTGTCGTCTCGTTCGAAAGGAAGGGTCTCTTTTAAAATCCCCTACGATTACAAAAAAGAGGAAAAGAAAACCTTTTTTCAATTTTACGATAGTTTCAATGGAAAACTAAGTCAGGCTCTTGGTGAGCGGAGAGAGGCTTGCGCGCCGCGCGGTCGGCGCGGATAGTAGAGGTCTCAGTTCTCCTAATTCTTTATCTTGCTCTGCTTGCTTTTTTCTCGCCTCAACAATATACAATACAGGCTATCAGGGTGTGAATAGTTTTACATAATAACCCTCGCCAATTGCATTTGCCCGTTAACTTTATTACCTATACCCATCCTCTCTCGAAAGTGTAGCTCAAACACCAGAGGAGAAGTAATGGTAACGAGCCTTTTAAGCATATGACATTGATTTATTCGTATTGAAGGCGCCCTACTTGAGCTTTACGATAACCATATGAACTAAATATTTCGTAACAAAACCTGTATTAACTCAAGACGAACGTTTTTGTTATAAGTGTTGGTGTTGTTCTCCTCCAAGTATGGGATAAAAATGTCTGCGCATGGGTGTCGTGAGTATGTTGATGTTATCGTTGGCACGCTATTCGATCGTTTGATTAACGAATGTCGGCGCCATATAAACTGTGTATTCGTGAAAGTATTTTGCTATTCAAACTGGAATGTAAGGACGCTTTTTGAAAATAGCTTCTGTAAACTGAATTCGTCCATATGTTGACCGCATTATTTTGCGAAATGTTGTTTATTTGCTTGCTCTAGACCCAACAACTTTCCGGAATGTGTTAGTGCATTCAGTACTCGGTAAGGAAGCACATTGTAAGCTTATAATCTACCTCTATGTTAGATAATAAGCTAACGTTCAAATTGATAGAAGCTAAATAATACCATGCTTTGGTACTAAATGTGAATCTCGAAGAAAAATGGAACTTTTTATCAAGGGGAAACGAAAGCACACCCATCTTTCACGGTGTTGCACGAACAACTTGAAAACGATGCAAAATATCGCGTTACGCCATGCATAGCTACAGTGCAAGTTACAAATTACGTTACATATCGCATTCGCGGGAACTTAACATTCGTTATACAGTCCCACGGGTTTGTTAGAAATTATTGATTTCCATGTGGCATGAGAGAAGCTCCTATGAATGCTGCCATTCATTAAAAGCCACATGAGATCCACTGTTCTCGTGAATGAGCTATCCAAAAGAAAAATTCTTTGGGAAGTTGGAATAAATACAACGGTGTTGGAACTCAAAATGGAAACAGAAGCCGGAATTGCTTCAGGATTAATGCTGACGGAGTTCAGGACCCATAGTGGTTATGGTCAATGATATTAGATACAATGAATATATGAAGTTCATATATTTTGAACTGCGGTATTAAATACGTATGATGCACGATCCTTCGCAGTAGATAGCGCTATTTATGCAATAGCGAAAATCAGACGTGAAAAAAATCAGGCCTGTACGGGATTCGAACCACTGACCTCTGCGATACTAGTGCAGCGCTGCGCTAGTATCGCAGAGGTCAGTGGTTCCAATCCCGTACAGGCCTGATTTTTTTCAGGTCTGACTTTCGCTATTGTATAAATAGCGCTATCTACTGCGAAGGATCATGCATCATACGTGCCAATGATATTGTTCAGTGCTGTGGGGAGTTAAATTTTTAAAATTCTTTCCTTCTTTTCAAAGATTAGAATTAATACCTTATCTTTTTAACGGCTTCCTCATTTTTTAAACTTTTGTATCGGCTATTCATTTTCCGCAAAATTTAGTCACTTTACTAGGCGCGCGTCTGAGCGTTTCGTACCGCGGGTCTCTGGCGCACCCGCCGACGTTTTTCATCCCTGTCAGGCTCTGAACGTGAGGGATATGCTCGGGTACGCTTGTCGTCTCGCCCGAGAACGGTTCCTTTCACAATCCTCTGGAATTGTAAACAAAGAGGAAAAGAAAACCTTTTTTCAGTTTGACGGCAGTTTAATGGAAAACTGTGCTGGGCTCTTGATTAGCGGATAGAGGCTTGCACGCCGCGCGGATAACAGAGGCCTCAGTTTCCATAATTCTTTATCTCGCTCTTGCTTTTTTCTCGCCTCAACAATACAGGCTATCAGGGTGTAAATAGTTTTACATAATAAACCTTGCCAATTTCATTTGCCGCTTAATTTTTATAAATCGCCTAAATCATAATCTCGGCATTTTACAGGTCGTGGCTTGGATTTCCACATTTGATTTAACGGTACATGTTATCATCACCGTTACGATTATTGCCCATGAGCTACTTTTTTAAGCCAGCCCTTGTTTTGAGTTCTCCCGACTTGTCTACCAAAAGTTGCTATTCGTTTAGCGAATGGCGTTGCCTCATCTCGGTGACGAGACTTATTTTTGATTTTGTTGTAAGGTAAACCACAACTTGAACCTGCCAGGGTTTACATTTTGTGGAGAAACGCACCAGCATTAACCTGTAGTTTCCCGCGGTTTTTTTAGCAAAATACGATTCAGCGGGACAGGCAAAACACTACTACTGTGATCCTTGCTCGAGAAACACCGTTACTGACTACTTGTCGATAGGGATATTAATCAATTTTTTTCATTTGAGACACATTATTTTTGTCTCATACAATTTTAGGTGAAAATGGTAAGAGTTTGAATCAGCTATTTTCTCGTGGGCTTTCTCTCTATGGAAAGGGTGGCAAAGGGACGTTTATTAATATGATCAATACGAAAATATATTAGAACGCCGCCAGCATGGCGGATTTTCGATCCGGTTAGCGATTTGACAGTAGATAACGGCTGCATATCCTGGCTGACACTTTATGGCGTGACTACCACGGTTTTCCGAAAATCGCGTAAAATTCCTTCACTTTGAAACTTTGTTCGGACCTCCGAACGATTCCTTTTTATAGTATTAATTTTTGATTCTACATCCAGCGTGAGTGTATTTCTGTTCACGTCGGCCAAGCCGGAGTTCAGATTGGTAACGCTTGTTGGGAGTTGTACTGCTTGGAGCATGGAATTCAGCCTGATGGTCAAATGCCCAGCGATAAGACAGTCGGTGGAGGAGATGACTCCTTCAACACATTCTTCAGCGAGACTGGAGCAGGAAAACACGTTCCTCGCGCCGTCTTCGTTGATTTGGAACCAACTGTAGTCGGTGAGTTAACTAGAGCATAGAAAACATTTAATGAACATGAGGAGGCTTGTGGGTTCCAATCAGATAAATGTTAAGAGATACAAGTTTAACATCCTTTCGTTGTGTGGCAATGATGAACATAATGAGCCAAAAAAGGAGCCGCTAATTGTCCATTTGAGTTGGGCCGTTTAACCAATTTATCCTTATGGCATCACTGCCACATACAACAAGAACGTTACAATTACCGTTGACTGTTTTTGGTTTCAATAAGCACATTGCACTTCGAATTTCATCAGATGAAGTCCGCTGTGGTACCTACAGACAGCTTTTCCACCCTGATCAGTTAATGACTGGTAAAGAAGACGCCGCTAACAATTATGCTCGTGGACATTACACCGTTGGGAAAAGCATCATCGATCAAGTTCTCGATAAGATAAGAAAACTGGTAATAATCAATTAATCGATTTGGTTTTGCCTGATAGCGTATTTTATCAATGCCGAACTTCCGTGTTACCTTTTAAGTTGAAAGGCTGAAGCGGATCAGAACCATGAAGTATATCAATAAGACTGTTTTATCACAATTAAGTAAGCGACGCCGATTTATGATGAGTCAAAGTAACACTTAGTCGAAATTTTTCCGGAAAATTTCATAATAATTTCTGGGATGATTTTTTACATTGATCATATTTTATCAAGGCTGATCAGTGCACAGGCTTGCAAGGTTTTCTTATCTTCCATTCCTTTGGTGGTGGCACTGGCTCTGGATTCACTTCATTGCTCATGGAGCGGCTGTCTGTGGACTATGGCAAGAAATCCAAGCTGGAATTCTCTATTTACCCAGCACCACAGATTGCCACAGCTGTTGTGGAGCCTTACAACTCCATTCTGACAACTCACACAACCTTGGAGCACTCTGACTGTGCCTTCATGGTGGATAATGAGGCCATCTATGATATTTGCCGTCGTAACTTGGACATTGAGAGACCCACTTACACCAACCTGAACAGACTGATTGGTCAGATTGTGTCGTCCATCACTGCATCGCTCCGTTTTGATGGTGCCTTGAATGTTGACTTGACAGAGTTTCAGGTAAGCTGTACCTGAATCTTACGTTCCTACTTCTTATACACAATGTGTATGACTCCTTTCAAAGTTGATATCATACATCATTTTTTCTCGTCCTATTCAGACCAACTTAGTGCCATACCCACGTATTCACTTCCCTCTGGCCACCTATGCTCCAGTGATCTCTGCAGAGAAAGCCTATCATGAACAATTGAGCGTTGCTGAAATCACCAATGCATGCTTTGAGCCAGCCAATCAGATGGTGAAATGTGACCCACGTCACGGCAAATACATGGCCTGCTGTCTTTTATTCCGTGGTGATGTGGTGCCCAAGGATGTGAATGCAGCCATTGCAACAATCAAGACGAAGAGAACCATTCAGTTTGTAGACTGGTGTCCCACTGGATTCAAGGTGAGTAGATGACTCTTAAGGAATGGAGCAGTCTGTTTCAATTAACATTATGTGAGTGTACAATTCTTAATTGTTCTTAGTTTGAAATTTTGACGTTCAGTATTTAAAAAAGAGATCCGTTCCTTGCATTTGAGAGCAGAAGCAGCACTTCCCCCCTTTTTTTTGTAAGTTTTCCTTCCTTATCAGGACTAGAAAGAAATACTATCAACGTGATCCGATCCTACGACACGATGCTGAAAAAGTACGCCTTTGATTCAGAACCCTGTGGTTAAGTTGTGGTTAAGTGCTAGAATAACTAAGTCGTTCTCAAGTTAATTGTTCAAAACTAATTTTCAAAAGCCACCAAAAATAGAATTAGCGTTAAAATTGATCAAAAGAATTAGAGTTTAGCCCAACTCCCTCGGCGTGGAAAACTCTTATGGCTTGTGACAACTGAGACGCAGGATCTCGGGTTTTCATTATTTAAATTATTAATTGCTATTTTATTTGACTTAATTTTCAGGTTGGAATCAATTACCAGCCCCCCACTGCTGTTCCTGGAGGAGATCTGGCCCGAGTTCAACGCGCTGTGTGCATGTTGAGTAACACCACAGCTATTGCAGAGGCCTGGGCCCGTCTGGATCACAAGTTTGATCTGATGTACGCCAAGCGTGCGTTTGTCCACTGGTATGTAGGTGAGGGTATGGAGGAAGGAGAGTTCTCTGAGGCTCGAGAAGATTTGGCTGCATTGGAGAAGGATTATGAAGAGGTTGGAGTAGATTCAGCTGATGACGAAGGGGAAGGGGAAGACGACGAGTATTAGAAATCTTCATCTGAAGGCTTAGGTGAGGGAGGGGGGGGGGACAGGCACTGTGGAAGCAAAATTACCTGGATCGGCATCTTCTTGTTTAACGAGACTCATTGTTTTGAACGAAAACTCGGATGTGGATTTCCTTCGCCTTCACATCGAAGTCAACTCCCATTTCCCAGGACCTCCGCGAGATATTTAATCCCTTTTAATAACGGATTGTATTTATTCTTGAAAGTTCGTTTATTGAAACAACTTGTTACATTCATTATATATTGGACAGAAGCGATTTTGAATTTAGCATGACAGTTGCGAAGACGATCTAAGGAAAGTCTTGGAGTTTGAAAAGTATATACATATGTTGCTAGCAAAGGTGTGTTATGTTAATAAATTACCACCTATTGCGCTTTTGTCGTTTCTTCTTATGTTAGATTATGTTTATAGGACTTAAAGAGAATGATGTATTAAACACTACGCCTCTTCAGTTGGGTCTATAATACTATACTGCAAGTGGCTTGCAGTTGTATAGATGCCTGATTGACTTTCCTTGACCATCGTCCACTCACTGTCACAGGAAGCTTATTTTGCAAATTACTACGGTTCAACTAACTTGTATTGTGGCGAACCGATTTAAAGTATCAGGCAAGAGCCCAAGACTAAAGCCATTATTCTATGTAGCCCCTGAATAAAAGAGACACGAAGAGGAAAATAATTATTCAGACGTCATTTGCTGTGGAAGAAAATATAATTTATGTGCTCGCGAATAAAAACGGGTGTGTTGCCCCAAAATATCTTAAGCCGGTCTAAGCGAAAGCTTGTCCTGATTGTGAAAGTCGCGCGGTTATTTTGTCCTTTTTTTTCGGAATTTTTACACATTGTTATCAGTGGCGTATCTAGAAACTAAGACGGGCTGTAAAATTTCATTAGAAAAGGAAATGCACCCTTATTCTCGCAGAACGCTGATTTTTATTTGTAGGACACTTGGTTTCGATTCAAAAAGAAGAAAAGAGGACAGGACACGCCCACCTTCAGCTCCCCTCCACCCTTAGCCCTGCTCATGATAATTTTAACATGTCTTTGGACAATAAAACTGTAAAAACCAACCATAAAATCCAACGTATCGGAGTAGTCATGACTCCATTATCAAGGAAACTATAACAGATCATGCGAATTGCAACATATAAAGCGGTTTTTGTGCGAATAATTAACATAAGAGGGTGCGAAGATCATAAAAATATTATATAAATACTTCCCCACGAATGGAGTCTGATTGCACGTTGAGATTTGGCTTTAACACTCCTATAAAAAGCATTTATTTAGACAATTGTTAGTAAAACAGCACGGTTAATCTTTTAAATATATATTTCAACATGACACGCTTTCAATTGCCAACAATAGTAAACGAAAAGCTATTCAAGTTTAACACGTGAAGCTGCATTTTTAGAATTTTCTAATCATTCTAATTTTGTTTTAGGGTGTATCTGAATAACACTGTAACGTTTTCCTGTAAACCTAGGCTGAGAAATAGGATTTGAATTCATATCTGTGGTGGCCCAGGTACCTTGCGCTCAACTTCAAATAAACTACGACAAATCAACATATCATGAAGTACACTCTCAATTTCATGTTGGAACTCCCCAACAATGGCAAATAAAGGAGGTCTAGTTGCATTCATCATTCATCTATAAGAAAAATAATAATAAAAATAAAAAATGCGCAAGCAAATATATTTATTCTACCGAGCAAAAATCTCCTTGTGCCTTTCAAAATATATTTTTCTAGCTGTATGCAAGAGCAATCTATATTCTTTTTACCCTCAAAGGTTTCGATCTGAAAATGCTCAGATCGTTTACTTTCAGGTTGCTAAAACAAAACCGGCGCTTAATGAAATTTTCATGAATGGAAAATCTCATTTTCATTTAATGGAAACAGCATCATTCGGTGGCTTACTTTGGGGACCACAATTAACATGAAAATTTTCACTCTGAGCCAATTAAATAACGTAAATCAAATATTATTTAGGCCGACATTAGTCTCCAGCTGATTTATCTTCTCAATCTTTTTGATTTTATGTTAATTTTTCTTCACCAAATAAGCTAAAACCACTTAGTTTTCGCGTCACCTGCCATGCAAAGGAATACAATAGCCTGGCTTCATTGTTTATATTCAAACCACTCCCGTCTTCGAAAGACGTTGCTGCTATTTCGGAGCTAGGAAAATCACCCAATTTCTCCGTCGCTACTTTTTTGGAAAAAATCTCAAAGTAACGTTATTTAAAAATGGTAACATTCTATTTTTTAAATCTGATCTTTTGTAGCGAGTTTAAATTTGACATTATTTGAGGAAAAAGCTTTTGATCAATCACTCTGTTATTCCAAAGAAATTTTTTCGGGATCATTTCCATATTTTGATTCAAATTCTGCGAATTGTGAAATTTCAGCGCTACTGTTTTTCCTTCCATTTCAGCGTGAGTGTATTTCAGTCCACGTCGGCCAAGCCGGAGTTCAGATTGGTAACGCTTGTTGGGAGCTATACTGCTTGGAGCATGGAATTCAGCCTGATGGTCAGATGCCCAGCGATAAGACAGTCGGTGGAGGAGATGATTCCTTTAACACATTCTTCAGTGAGACTGGAGCAGGAAAACACGTTCCTCGCGCCGTCTTCGTTGATTTGGAACCAACTGTTGTCGGTGAGAGGCGCTTGGAATTTTTCTTTATTATCATTCTTTGAATTAGAGTTTTGAAGAACGAATGAAAATCGTCAAAGTTTGGCGTTGCCGGTTTCCGCCTTTGAGTTTTTTCTTACAATCTCATTAATGATTAATTATCTAGCTCAACCAAAACAATGCATTACAGTTTATTGATAAGCTAGATTTGAATGAAATATTTTGAATCGTATTTGATTAGATCTAAATAATCCACCTGAGTGATTCGAACTTTGTAAGGCATGATGTAAAATACACGAGTACTGAAAATACATAATAATAAATTCGATTTAACATAGAACATTATTATTCCTATTTAGATGAAGTACGCACTGGCACCTACCGACAGCTGTTTCACCCAGAGCAGTTGATCACTGGCAAAGAGGATGCCGCTAATAACTACGCTCGCGGGCACTACACAGTTGGCAAAGAAATGATTGATCTTGTTTTGGACAAGCTGAGAAAGTTGGTGAGGGCGCCTGTATATGACTTATTTTGAGTTATAGAGGTAGTCTATGCTCAAATGTGTTAATGTTAAAAGCAAAAATCTCAGTTATGGCATATTTAGTGCTCGTCCAAACGATAGGATACACCCACTGTGCAAAAAAGAAATGAGCAGGCTTTGTGCTCATGAGCCAAAATCGAATCATTTATTTTCGATTTATGCAAAAAGATACTGAGAAGTAGCTTTCATCTGCAGTTACAGGAATTTTAGGGGAAAGATAATGATTGGTCTACTTCTGTATTGAATAATGATAATATATATATTACTGATAATGATAAAAACCGTCAAGTTTATGCAATCACGACATTATGCAGCTTCCTCATGGCATAGATAGTTTTTGATGAGCGAACATTTTGTATCTTTTTTTTGTCAAGGCTGATCAGTGCACTGGATTGCAAGGTTTTCTTATCTTCCATTCCTTTGGTGGTGGCACTGGCTCTGGATTCACATCATTGCTCATGGAGCGTCTGTCTGTGGACTACGGCAAGAAATCCAAGCTGGAATTTTCTATTTATCCAGCCCCGCAGGTCTCCACCGCAGTTGTGGAGCCTTACAACTCCATCCTAACAACTCACACAACCTTGGAGCACTCTGACTGTGCCTTCATGGTGGATAATGAGGCCATCTATGACATCTGTCGTCGTAACTTGGACATTGAGAGACCCACTTACACCAACCTGAACAGACTGATTGGTCAGATTGTGTCGTCCATCACTGCATCGCTCCGTTTTGATGGTGCCTTGAATGTTGACTTGACAGAGTTTCAGGTAATACATAGGTGAATCTTCGCTTTCCTTGTCCTGACGGAAAGGTGGTGATATAAAATGTGTATTCCCCCTGTCACACGTGTCTTACATGTTTAATCTCTTTCTTGTTTGATTTAGACCAACTTGGTGCCATACCCACGTATTCACTTCCCTCTGGCCACCTATGCTCCAGTGATTTCTGCAGAGAAAGCCTATCATGAACAGCTGACAGTTTCAGAGATTACAAGCATGTGCTTTGAACCAGCCAATCAGATGGTAAAATGTGACCCACGTCACGGCAAATACATGGCGTGCTGTTTGCTATTCCGTGGTGATGTGGTGCCCAAAGATGTGAATGCTGCCATTGCGACAATTAAGACCAAGAGAACCATTCAGTTTGTAGACTGGTGTCCAACTGGATTCAAGGTTTGTTCCAAGAAGAGAGAATAATAAGTAGTGTAGTGAATGTTGGTGCAACTTTCAACCATTTGAGTTGCATAAATAGCTACGTTCTGTAGATCACTCCGACTTAAACAATTATCGCCCAATTTCTATCGTCCCTATAGTAGCTAAGGTGTTTGAGCGTATCATTTACGACCAGGTTTACGGTTATCTCACTGAAAACAATTTGATTTCCAGCCAGCAATCTGGCTTTCGTTCGCTCCATTCAACTGTTACTGCCTTGTTGGAGGCCACAAACAATTGGGCCTTCAACATTGATAAAGGCAGTATAAATGCAGTTGTTTTTCTCGACCTAAAAAAGGCTTTTGATACCGTTGACCATACAATTCTTATGTCTAAATTATTCGAATATGGTATCCGCGGTATCGCTTATGAATGGTTTAGCTCATACCTAGATAATCGCCATCAACAATGTTTTGTAAATGGTTCGCTCTCAATTAGTCAAGTTCTCACTTGTGGAATTCCGCAAGGAACAATTCTAGGACCTTTGCTTTTTGTTCTATACGTAAATGATCTTCCTAATTGCCTGTCTAATTCAGTTGCACGTATGTATGCCGACGATACTCACCTGACCTTTGCCAGTAACAACATAGAAATGATCAATGATGTTATGAATCCCGACCTATCCAATGTTAACACATGGCTCACCGCAAACAAATTGACTCTAAATTCATCTAAAACTGAATTCATGTTAATTGGATCGCGGCAAAAGATAGGTACCTACGATACTTCCCCTAAACTAATCATAGGTGGTGACATAATTAAACAAGTTAGCTCAGTCAAATCTCTGGGTGTACATATAGACGAAAACCTTTCATGGAATATGCACATTGAAAAAATAGCCAAGAAAATCGCATCGGGCATTGGAGCAATTAAACGTTGTAGGCCTTTTGTTAATCGAACCACGCTTGAGTCCGTTTTCAATGTCTTAGTTCAACCGTACTTTAATTACTGCAGCGAGGTCTGGGGGCATTGTAACAATGGTCTTTCGAATAAGCTCCAAAAGTTGCAAAACCGGGCTGCCCGTATTCTGACCTTCTCCAGTTATGACACAAGCGCTGATCCTCTTTTTGTGCAACTTAACTGGAGACGGTTAGATACTCAGCGACAAATACAAGTGGCCACCATGGTCTATAAATCTATACATGGTCTTACGCCCGACTATCTTGGTTCTCTTTTCACTAAATATGATCCTCCATATAATCTAAGGAACTCTGAAAACAAACTAGCTGTTCCATTGCCCCGCACCAATTTCCTGAAAAAATAGCTTTAGCTATAACGGTGCGGTTATCTGGAATAGCTTGTCCCCTGAATTGCGGCAAGCAAAATCACTTCAATCCTTCCGAAATGGTTGTCGCAATTTCTTCGTCTGAATCGACAAAACACACACGGCATCTATGTAAAGCAGAATTTCTTTATTTTTTTCTATTTCACTTTTAAATTTTAGATCATGTTTATATAGATTAAAATAGATTGTAACTGTAATAATAGATTGTAATAATATTATTATTTTATCTGATAGATTTACCGTGTCTAAATAAAAATAAAGTTCAAGTTCAAAGTTTTGTTGACTTAACTTATTTTGTGTTATAGGTGGGAATTAACTACCAGCCTCCCACGGTTGTTCCTGGCGGTGACCTGGCCAAAGTTCAGCGCGCTGTGTGCATGTTGAGTAACACCACAGCTATTGCAGAGGCCTGGGCCCGTTTGGATCACAAGTTTGATCTGATGTACGCCAAACGTGCGTTTGTCCACTGGTATGTGGGTGAGGGTATGGAGGAAGGAGAGTTCTCTGAGGCTCGAGAAGATTTGGCTGCACTGGAGAAGGATTATGAAGAGGTTGGAGTGGAATCCGCCGCGGGAGAAGGCGAAGAAGATGAAGGGGATGAATACTAAGAACTATCGCTTGCTGCAGTTCAATTCTATATTAAAGTCTGTAAATGGTGCAGAGGATGTGGAAATAAAGTGAAAAATGTCCAATAACTAATTTGTATGTACATCAGAAAAGGTATCAAGTCTGAGCAACTGGGTCTGTTGGCGGCGGATATTTTGGTTTCTAGGACGTTAAGCGATCAGTAGTACATTTGCTCGTCTTTAACTGCTGCGGGATGTTGGCCTATCGCAGACTACTCTGAAGCCCTCTCCCCCTCCTCCCCCGCAGTTGAGTTTTTCTTGAGAGTAAACTTGAAAGTTTTTAGTAACGGTTACCAATTCAGGTTACGAATTCATGATTTCATGGCGGAGCGTGGATTCCAGTTCTTGATGATGAAATAAGAAAACAGTAATGTTTCTTTGTTATTTACGACTGTTGATGGGAAAAGAGACTTGCGAGAAGACCCAGACTCGGCTTGTTATTTTAGGAAAAAAGAAGTAGATTACAGTCGTTACTTCATTTGCTTTTGTCTACATGCGCTGAACAAGAAGAGACTGAAGAGATTCTGGGACACGCAAAGCGCATTTGATTAGAGCAGCTGGAATGTGCGTATGTAACAGAGGCCGGATCCGTACCATTTACAATTTAGACAGAAGGTAAAGAGCGGATGGTAAGGCCTCCGAGTACTTCGGAGTAATACGGTGGCTCTCAAGGGCCATCCACCTACAAAAGTTTTCATGACTTTATCGCGCGATAAGTTTTGCTAAGCCCATTCATTCAAAAACTTTGCAAGCAACATTATCGCGCGATAGATAAACTTATCGCGCGATAGAACACTGTATCGCGCGGTAGAACAACTTATCGCGCGATAGAACAACTTATCGCGCGATAGAACACTGTATCGCGCGATAGAACAACTTATTGCGCGATAGAACAACTTATCGCGCGATAGAACAACTTATCGCGCGATAGAACAACTTATCGCGCGATAGATAATATTATCGCGCAATAATTTTATTACTAGCTCCCATAGCCCCACGACCATTAGCACGTGGTCACATCTATAGCAAGATGGCGGACCAAGTTTCGAAGGTGAGTAATTGTCCACGAAATAAAGACTTTTATTCTAGATTTTTGAGAAGGTAATCTTTGGATTTAATTAAATTATATTTCTATGCTATCGTAGTAAGTGGGGTTAAAAATATGAGAGGGACTTTATTGCTCTATATTTGAAAGATTGTTTGTGAATATAAGGTGTGTTGGGATACGTTTTTAAACTATATAAGGTGAAAGATTGTTTATGAATATAAGGCGTAGAAAGCATAGAAATATAATTTAATTTAACCCAAAGATTACCGTCTCTTGCTCAAAAATCAAGAATAAAAGTCTATTTCTTGGACAATTACTCACGTTCGAATTCGAAACTTGGTCCGCCATCTTGCTATGGATGTGACCACGTGCTAATGGTCGTGGGGCCATGGGAGCTGGTAATAAAATTATCGCGCGATAATATTATCTATCGCGCGATAAGTTGTTCTATCGCGCGATAAGTTGTTCTATCGCGCGATAAGTTGTTCTATCGCGTGATAAGTTGTTCTATCGCGCGATAAGTTGTTCTATCGCGCGATAAGTTGTTCTATCGCGTGATAAGTTTATCTATCACGCGATAATGTTGATTGCAATTTTTTTGAATGAATGGACTTAGCAAAACTTATCGCGCGATAAAGTCATGAAAATTTTTGTAGGTGGATGGCCCTTGAGAGCCACCGTACCGATGGGAACTTGCTCGCTCGCAGGTCAAAGAAAGTAGGCAATTTTCTGATAAATTCACTTAAAATTTTCGAAATCTCGGTTTATCCTGAGAGGGTGAGTACGGCATTTTCTGTTATTCTTTTCCTCTTTTCCCTAATCATAGCCTAGTCCAGTGTATAAAGGACTTTGTCGGCACATTTGAAGAAATGGGGTGAGTGAGAAGAAAAAAAGACTGGGCCGGGCAATGTTCCTGGACTCGCTATGAAGTCTGGGACAGTATTTGTGAAAAGAGGGGTTTGCCAAGTGAGTCTGCGAAGTGAACGTACCCAATGTTTTTGTAACAAAATCGAGGTTTTTGTTGTTTATAACTTATCGTACGTACAGTAGAATGGAAGAAACACATCAAAGTTCCACTGATCATCGAGGGTAAGTTAATCTCTCGTAAGGTCGTAGAGAGTCTCGTCTGTTTTATATTTAATGCTCACGCATTTTAGCACACACATGAAGTTTGCATGTGTGAAGTTAAGCAATACTGTATACTTTTTGTATACAAGAATTGTCACAAGCTGGTTTTTGGTTGTAAACCCTAGTTTGCATAAGAGTTACTCAATAACATCTCAAATTCGCCAGTTCGTAGTAAATGGTCAATAGCGTCATTCAAAATGATCGAGTTAACCTTCTGACAAGGCAGTAAGCTGTATTATTCACGTGATATTTAAATGTCACTAGGTTTATTTCATTCTGTTGTTGAAGGCTGCTTTGGCTGATTTTAGGAATTGTTCAGAATTGTTAAAAACGAGAGCTGCCCTTTTAAAATAAACTCAAGGACTGTCGTAATACGCGACGACTGTTTTTTTTTTCTTTATCAATTCTTACAATTGTACCAAAGCCCTCTTTAAAAAAAAAAAACCGCAGGATATAGACCTTGATTTTGCATTCTGGCCTCTTTCTTTTTTTTTTTTTTTTTTTTTTTTTTTTTTTTTTAATGGCAAAGGGAAATTTAACAACATACCATTTCAAGACCACAACAGTGAAGTAATGCCAAAAAACAAAACTCCTATTTTTCATCAACAGCAGCGTTAATGTCATACTCTCATTTTCTTAAAAGCATTCCTTTCATTGGCAGCTATTATTTTGACTGGTGAAGAGAATATTGAACAGTTAAGCTCCTCTGTAATAACATAGACCCCTCTGTAATAAAATGGCTTGTTCTAATGTTTCAGTCAATGAAAGGTGAGGGAGATCATATGCTTTATTTTGGTGTGTGTGTATTTGTACCCTAAAAGTAAATATGAAAAGAAAGCTTTGGCACTGCAGAGGGTGTACGCTTGATGTAGAGATAACCTGGAGCGGATCTCACTTTACATGATTCAAAGACATCCATCCATGAATTGTAAACCAAACTTTCCTTGCTTAAAGTTATAAAAAAAACAATCATAGAGATGAGGGTTTTCTCTAATTCTATACCAAGAATTTAAATTGACCTTCTGCTTCTGTTTCTAGGCTTAAACTTCAAAATATTATCCAGAAATTGTCTGAACACTGTGACATAAAATATCCACAAGAAATGGTGAGTGTACCGTTAGTACAAGTAAAAGAATTACTTAAAGTGCACCTAACCCCTAAATTTTTTTTTGTTTAAAAAAATCTTCATGCTTTGGTGAGTATCTCTTGGAAAAAATTTTTGGATTTGGTCAAATCCTTGAATTTTTGTGCCCCATTGAGGTATGGAAAATTGCATTAAAATCACTGCCATTTTGACTCACGACTGCGTTTCAAGTATCAAGAGTCTGGCGAGTGATGTGACGTCACTTCGAGAACCCAAAAATCTGTATTTCGCGCCATTTGGCACAGTTCACTGGTTATGTTTGGGAGGTAAGATCGATATTGGTCGCAAATATGCTGCTGAATGAATCTAGTGCTACAAAGGCTTTTGCAGGTCAACGACTGGCTGAGAATTCCTTGAGCGTCTTATCGAAGTGACGTCACAAGTCTACTCTGCCCCAATCCCCATTTACGCGGTTGTGGTCCATTCGAATCTTGACTTCACCAAGGCATAAAAAAATGAGGGTTTAGCCAAATCCAACAATTTTTTCCAAGAAATACTCACCAAATCAGTAGGATTTTTTTAGTGAAAAAAAAACTTAGGGGTCAGGTTCACTTTAAGTATCTGCTAAATGTCTGTTCTTCTCAATCAGGCAATGAAAAGTTTACTCTTTGTTAGAAGAGTTTACTAGAGGACAAGTATACATTGTGCACAAGTTCTCTATGAAAATTTGATGCTCTAAAGTTTCAATTTCTATACATGTTTTCAAATCCCCTCTAGAGTGATGACATGCTAGCAATTTGTATTAAACAGCTCTCAAATTTTTGCTTTTGATTGTCTTGTAGGATGTTAAAGACTTTGATCCCCTTAAAAAAGATACTATAAACAAGAGGTAAGGTTTTTCATTAGATTTTGGAGATGTACATGCAAAATTAATGATATTTTTGTTTGCTGAAAACACCATTCTTTGATAAGCCCTTCCTTGCCTAGTGCCACCTGTTTGTAGGTCTATGAGGAAAGAAGCCTTGGTCACTCAACTAAGTCTTGGGAGTTTCAATATTTTCCTTCCTAACTGTGATAAACAATCTTGAGAGTTGTGTATCAACCATATGGCTGTATTTCAACGCTTGATCAGACCACATGCCTGTACAGTTACTTCAATATAAATACAATAAACTCAGCTTCTGCTAATCTATAAGACTTTCCCCAACCCCCGTTGTACAAGTGAAATATTTTTTTTTCTTTTTTTCCACAGAGAAAAACAAGAAAGTGTCAAAACCACTTTGAATGGAACTGGCAACTATACATTAGATAAGGACATAAATGAACAAAGTAATGACTCTAAGCCAAAAAATAGTACTACAGAATCTGAGCAGCATGAAGGGAATACCTTTAAGAGTTGTACACCACCACGTGAGAGAACCAGTGCACGCATAAGAAATTTAAAATCTAAGAAGGTGGTTTATGAAGAAGAAGAGTGGGTTGACCCTGATCATATTAGACTATCGGGGCAAAAAATACCTGTACAGTCCAACAACAATTCAGCTCATGAAGAAGTCATCAAGACTGTTACAAGAAAGAGAAAGCGGAAAGAAGAGAAAAATTTTCAGAGTATGGAGGATTACGTTAATGGATCACCGTTGATTCAAGTTGGTAATTTAGTGGGACTGCGTCAATGTCGTCTGTGTGCTGTAATGTTTGTGGAAAAAGATCAGCTGATCAATCATATGAAGGCCGTACATCATTTAGGTGAGTGGGAACAGCATTAATTAGTCACTTTATCTTTGAACCAATTCACATAGGCCTGATTCCCATCAGTAACATAAAAATTCATAACCAGAGTCTTAATTATATCAATACTCAATGAAGTTCTGATGAGTGGCAAGAGTATGGTCAAGGCTGTGGAAAAGCTTTGCAACTAATATTGAAACTATCTTGGAGCCAGGAGCCCAGTGGTTTGATGCTGTAAATTTATTTATCGTTTTTGTTAAAAAAAAAATGCAAAGGAATGGTGATGATGATTTGGTGTATTGGAGGGAATACAAGGATACTATATATTTATTAAAAACTGGATCATTGGATAATGCAATTCAAGACTTTTTATTGGCTTAGCCATTATGATATACGAGCCGATATACCATAATCTAATATCTGTACATTGTAACATCTGGTTTCTTCTTATAAAAGAAAGTAGAGAAGATTTTTCTAATATCTTGGGGCGTTTTTTTAGTAAGACAATATTTTCAATTACGCTTGTTGAATATGAGATGATTATAGCCAACTTGGCACTACGCACCTTGTTGGCTATCTATCATCTGATGTTCAACACACGCTTGTAGAATAATTGTTAAATATCCTTATGATTGCATGTATTTGTTCAAAATTGTACATTCCCACTCTGAGATAGAGGTCATGATTCTTCCTTGCAGCACCCCCCCTGCTTTTAGGTAAAAAAAAAAAGAATGTATTTCAAAGCATGAGGACACTGTGACTGGCTTTAAAATGCTGGGCTAACTACTTGTAAATATCTTTCATGTATGCTGTAGTCCAAGGTGGTTAGTGTATCTGCAATTCCTATAAATCAATGCCTTATGCTATGGTAACTGCTAACCTCAAAAAGAGTTGTCAATCATTCTTTTAAATCATTGGTTTACCTCATCTTATGTCTTTGGAATTGATTTGGTTTGTAGATGATAAAATAAACATCTCTAAAGAAGGTGCCACAGATGTTCCACAAAGTGACAACAAAACAATTGGTAAGATCTGGGTAATCCCATCGGCCACTTTCCTCAGATTGACTTCTGATGCACAGTTTCCAATAACTTTGAATACTGACTCCAAACAACCTTAAAGTTCACAATGAACATTAAAAAAAAAGTTGCCGCAATTGTTTCCAACAAACTGCCTCGTGTGGGCAGCCTCCAATGCACAAATTGTTATGACTTCTGCCATTACTATGACCACAAGCCTGATTTATGTGACTTTGTGCAGAGACAAATTTTGAGGCAAGAAAGAAGAATTTCACACAAAATATATTGCTGTGACATGTGGCAAGGCTTAGTGATATATTGAGCTGTAATATTACATGCTTACATCAGCTAACATTTATTTTCAGCTGTCAGTTACAGAACTCTGTGACATCAGCATCATTAAGCCTCTGCGCATGCTTTTTTTTGTGAGTCTCACAACATATTTAGTTTGTAGCACCAGCTGTGCATAAGAGTGAAAATTTCTTGTCTTGTAAAATTTCAGATGAGAAACCTTTTAAATGCTCTCAGTGTGAATCATCATTCAGAAAAAGTAGTGGCTTAAAGCAACATGTCACAAGACAACATTCCCAGAATGCACCACAGAAGATACCTCCAGCTCTGTCTAACCAGGTGTCCACAAAGAAGAGCAGCACTGCAAGTGACAGGCCTTATGCATGTCAGGTAACACATGTCCTCTATTTGGATAAGATTATGGTACAACCTGAAATTAGCTTTATGACTGGTTATGCTTGTTCATGTAATGATGAAAACTGTGAGGTCAGATTGGTGAATTCCTCCATAACATTCAGGTCAACCACTGCTTTACCAACAATTTCTATCCTCTCATTGATCTTAGAAATAAAGACCCAAATTGTTCAAAACTGATGTCAACTTTCAGACACAACCAAGTCATCTGACTGCCAAGTTTGTTGTCTGCAGAGCATGCTAGACTTTCTGCAGACTAAAGTAATATTTACTTCCTGAGTGCCTCTTTCCTAACCTCAATTTTGATGTTCCTGTTTCATGACACAGTCAAGCTCTGTTTGTCTTTTACCAATTATTAACTTTTATTTGGGTGATGGTGGGGTTATTGTGTGGAATGGGGTTACCACGTGACACACCAGAATACTGTTCATTGGTAATTTCGATAGTGCCACAGAGAGATGAAATAACAACTGCAGATTTTAAAACCTGCTTATCACTTTGACAAGACTGCAAACCAAACAAAGTTGTGCGGGAGCTTCTAACCAGCAAGCCAACTCTGAAAGTTGTAAAACTTCAGAACAAAAATTGATCTTTGACATCGGCATCCTACCTCTCAAGGAATCAACAATCAATAGTTGGTTTGTTCATGTATTATCCGTTACTCTTCTTGCACGAATAGCAAAGCTGTATTATTACCCTAATATATGAACACGTTCAACCGCAACACTGAAGTCTGACCGAAGGCTGAAAACTCGAGAGTCCGCTTTTCAGAATTCGCTGCGTCAATATACTATATCTGTTCACTTTAAATAATAATCAACTTGGTGTCTCAACTGCCTGCTGAGAAAGCAGAACGGTTTTTTCCTATTACTTGTACAATTTGCTAATTTTTTTTCTCCGAACCGACCTAATGATGATTTTTTAATCCTAAGGGGTTTTATTACAATTGTTATATTGATAACAAATGGAGGGAATCGTTTGTTTTAGGTATGCGGTAAAGCGTTCAAACGAAAGCACCATTTACAAGAGCACAGCTATATTCATTCCGACGAAAAACCTTACAAATGTGACACTTGCAACAAAACATTTAACCAGAGAATTTGCCTGACAAAACATCTTCCATGTAGAGAACTCGAAAAACAACAAAAGAAACCAAGCTGCAGTAACACTGGAGACAGCAACACAGGAAATGTGGTAACACAACAACACCCTGACGAAACAGAATTACTTTTAAATGAAGTGGCTAAAAGTGCAAGCAACCTCACTGCCAATGCTGTTTTATTGTCAAGCAACAGTTCACACGTCGAGTCTCCAGAAGGTTTACATCATGTAAATGGCAAAGAGCGTGACAGTGGCACACATTTGGTTCATAAAAATGGTGGAACCTTGCGTGAGAATCCAGTGTCACACGACACTGCAAGACCTTTGATTGGTCACGCTGGTAACGGTGTACATTCTCAAGAGATTGTCAAAGATAAAAAAGAAGTCATTGGCTCATCTCCAAGTATGTTTGCTGAAAGTGCAGTAACAGCAAACGATCGATCTTGCTTAGTCAAGGAGCCAACACACTTATCACAGCAAGGAACTTAAAAGTACTCTTCGTCTATCTCTCTGACATTGGTTTGCACCAGTCCTGTAACCATCTGAACATGCTTGTAACCAGCCAATATGATAACCCCCGCGCTGTTCGAATCAAGATGAGATATCAAGTGAAAGGCTTTATCACATATGTTATGCTTTTTCTCAATCAAATTATCAAATGTCCATGTTTTACTATCATCAAATTTGTTATAATCTCAAAACTTGATTATTTTTTTCGTTATCATTTTCAGTTTCCATGGCTTGTACAATATCTACATTTATAGACTCTCTCTTGCTCTAACTTGACTTGCAACCGTTTCAAATGATTCGCTTTTCAGTACCTTATTACGCACGTTCGTTTTATTCCATCTGCGTGAATGTGGTTTTTTTTATCGGGGGGGGGGGGGGGGAGGTAAATTTATCCACCGAATCCTTCAGTCAATTCAGTAATCATGTGAATTATTACAGGTTTGAGATCATTTCCATAATCGTAATTTATGGAAAATGGAAGCAATTGAGTTTCATTACCTATCATCCAACCACACACATATGAAAGGTTTTTCAAAGTAATCATCACTGCTGGCATGAAAGATTATGCTCTGGAATCAGGGAAACAGTTCATGTACTCGATGAGTTATCGCATTATGTCCGGAGATATTCAGACAGACAATGATTGGCGAAATAATCAGCAGATGAGAGGTTGTATTCCCACTGTTTTTGCCAGCCGTAATCATCAATTAATAAATTGTATGTAACAACAATTGCCCGTATCATTTTTTGAATTAGTTATTGTCGGGAAAGGAAGGGGGTTCCTAGACTATATCCTCTTTGAAGCTCGCAGGCAGAAGAGTTGTTTTACTGTCGTAAATGATTGGGAGAGCATAAGAAGTGGGATGGTTGCGTTAGTTATAGGTCACGTGAAGATTGAGCCGTTTCTTAAATATTTTGTCTTTTTAATTGAAGAATATTGCTCTGTGGGTTGCTGCTGGGAATTGGCTGTCCCCCATCCTTGGGTCGTTGTACTTCTAGGTTAGCTTAAACTATTAGGTCGAACGTGTGCTCTGTATATAACCAAATCCGGTATCATCTCAGTTTCTTGCGTGAATTATTTGGCTTGTAATTTGACTATAGACATTGATAAGAAAGATTGATGCATTATTTACTCATAAGTATTAGTGCAGAAAATCTTTGCTATTCGAATTACATGTAAACTAGCGCACTAGCGCTGAGAGTTACTTTTATAATCCTCTGACTATTGTGGTTGCTGTTACTCCAAATAATTGGATTTTTCACTGTGGTGTTGGGTTGATATGGAAGTTAGTCATATAGTGCATCTCTTCAGCCATCGTTGGCGTGGGTTGTTTTGGTTGCTTTAGCGCATGATACACAAGAGGTATCCAAAGTGATAAACGGGATTTTTATTTGATACAGCGCTGAATTAATCGGAGTGACTAACTTTAAACTCAAGGCATAGAATTTCATCAAACGCTATGCAGGTGAAAACATGTACTTTTAACTTTTTTGGTCCAAAACACGAAAACAATCATCTTTTTTACCGTAATTATTTTTAACGATGTGTTCGGTCTTCTACTTTGATATTGGGGCGAGTTTAAAGTTACCTCGGACAAACCTTCAACATTATGCGTGATTGGCAGAGAAAAGGTAAATTTAAACAACAGTCCAATCATGAAATCGGATTTGAAATACCCTACTAACTGAAACGTTTAGTATGTATCAGTCTGTTTATAGTCGCTTATTCTCTATTTTCCAGTTTTTATTAATTTTAAAAGAAACTCCAAAATGTTGAAAACGATTGTATTATGAAGGCTTCCCATTCCCTATGAGTTTAACGACTTCTGAACCCAGCACACCACATAGAATCAAAATTGATTTCTCAAATAAATCCAGAGATTTTAGCCACTATAGATATTTATAAGCTGATCTGCAAAGCACAAGCTTTTTAGTCTAGTTTTTCTAAATTCAACCCCTATTTTCAGTCACGCTGGCAGAAATTAATGAATTTTTAAATGTTAGGGGGCTTTCTCTAGTTACAATATTCATATAATAAACTGAATCATGCACACCTTTTGATTGGCTCTTACTATGATCTATTGCACACGTTTTGATTGGCTCTTACTATGATCTATTGCACACCTTTTGATTGGCTCTTACTATGATCTATTGCACACCTTTTGATTGGCTCTTACTATGATCTATTGGAGGACGGGACATAAACAACATTTTGCCTTTTTATAATATAAAACAAATTGATTCCATGTTGCTGTGCGTCTGTTCAGTCATAGATCAGAGAAGTGAGACACTCGGCTGCGCTTTGTGTGCTCCTTTTTTGTCCTTAGCACATTTTGACGTCATCTGCAATCTATTTCTGAACAGATGCACAGCAACATTGCCCCACATGGACAACCTTTTTTAGCGCGCAGACGGTATAGAGAGACTCAAAGAGCATAATCATAGTAGGCTGAACTGATTTGGGTTTGCGTATTCTGATCATTTTTTTCATTCCATAAGCGCGAATATTAACTACCTGCTTCACATTTACAGTTTTGAATACTCAAGTAATTTTTTATTGATATGGATCCGCCTTGAGATCTACGGTGTTCCTCTTCCGCCAGCAACGAAGACACATGATCACAATCAGATCAACGAATTCACACAAAGTCAACAGACTACAGCCGAGAAATAATCCCATGTTACCTCCTACGTCCGCTAGAGAGGAAAAGAGAAAACAACAATCATCCAAAATACTTAATAATGTTCCTCTACGCTCCTCTATAGTCGATTCTTACGCTCCTCTATAGCCGCGGAGGCCCCTGGCCAAGAAAATATGCCAGTCTGTGAACCAAACCCTTAAAATTTGGCTGTTACGTGATGTTTATGCGTTTTGTGTTTGTGTGCGCGACAAGCTGCTGGCACAACACGGGCTGAAGGAAAACTAATGAAGCATTTCCCATCCGGAGCTCCGCTTTTAGGCCTCGCTAGATCTATCTTTAATATGGTCATCTGTACGTTAAGAAATGGAATGTTTCTCATAATTTTTAGTTTCTACTATATAAAGGTCAATGATACAGATATTATTCCCCGGCAATTCACGGCGCAAGTCGTGCTTTAATGGATTGTAATACAAGTCAATAAACGCTCCTAGTGCACTTGCTGTAAGCTCTGTAAGGAAGACGCTACCAACGTATTCCTTCACCAAACTTTATCGCCAAATAAACTGAGGTATTTTAGAGGTAAGAACTTGACCAAAAACAGTACTCACATCCAAAAGCATTGAAATCATACGCAGGTTTCTCCTCCGTGACTTCTGTGTCCAGACTTTCGTAATAAATGTTCACTTGGGCCATTCTTTGCCTACCAATGCAACGATACAAAAAAAATCTAGAGGAGTAGTCAAATAAATTCGTCGTATAGTACTAAAGCTCAAAAAGAACAACGTACAGCGTTCAGTACTGGACACCTGAATTGTTCGACTTCACGTCCAGATCATATAAATTACCGCAGAGTTCTCTGTAGCTCAGTGATAGAGCATCGGAGCGCAGAATTCGAAAGTTAGGGATTCGATTCTTACGCTCGTGGGAAGATATCAAACTTTACCATCTTTCTTATTCTATTGATAACAATTTCATTCGTAAGAAGTCTTTATAAAGTCGTGGAAAAAAGTCTCTTTAGTGAAGAAGCTCGTGCTGTATCCCAAACACTAAGACAAAAAGGACCCCTCAGGTATCGTAGGAGTACAGGTATCTAATTATGTTTTGTGATATTCAACATTCTTGATTTTGGGACTTCTAAAAGTGGGGGTGTGACTTAGCGTTTTTTACCTGATGTAGTTCTGGAACTCAACAACTTTCTCTGTGTCATTACTTGACATGTTGTACATTGGAAATATTGTGTCCCATAAGTGATTTGACGGAGCGTACGCCATGGAGGCCTGAACATGATAGCGTATCTCCGTACATGGTGCCGGGCAGGCACAACTGCTTGGATTAAATTTACCTAAACAGAGAAGTAAGAGAAATTTTAGCATCCCTACACGGTCTATTGGGATAGCCACATGGGAGGTCATCTTAACCTGGCTAAATTTTAATTTTTTTTTTCAACTTTCACACCAGAGTTGTGGCACTACTTTGGAAAGAGTGGCGATAATGCTCTAATAATGCGATAAAGATAATGATACGTTTTGTAAAGATGTTGATTGTTTACCTCTGAGTTAGTGAAAGAGTGATTGACACATGCATTTGTACGAATGGGAAAATGTGTTTCGTTGTGTCAAAAGCTTACACCTACCATATTTTGGGAACACGCAGGTAAAGATTTCCTTCGCGGAGCAATATCTCGTTTTGTTCTCATCTGTTGGAATATTAACATTTTTAACTTAAACTTTATCTTCTTATCTGATTGACTCCTTGATCTGTGTGTATTTGTATCATCTTAAACAGCATATTGCTTACCAAATGAAGGCATAGACAGCAGCCGACAGCCACACACTTCGAGGGTTATGTTAGTGTAACACTCTAATAGACATGCGTACTGTGAGTACACTTTGAAAGCTGCCAAGCTCTTCTCGCTGCAGGCGGATTTAAATGGCGCAGGGAGACTCACCATCTTAAATGACAAATAAATTAATGAAATCGTTATACATTAAAGTACATTGCTCATGTTGGGCATCGCTAATCCTTGCGATATGAAAGAAACAGGACTCGGGCAACATATGGTCTAGCCTAGTGACATGTCTGAAAGATAAAGAGGGCCTAGTACTCTCCACAAAGAACTTGGTTGTACAAACCTTGCTTCTGCGCACGCGTATGTTTGTGGTAAACCCTGGAGTAATGTCCAAAGCAAGGTCTTCAATGTTTGGATACAAGTCCTTCTGATCGTGAATCATAATCTTAAAACCTGTCGCATCGTAGCTGTATGGTCCGTAATACTCTTCGGGTTGCGCATCCAAGTAAAGTGACAAGGCTTGGATTTTTCCTGATGTTGTCACATAAAGCTTTTGGTGACCACGCCGATCAGAGTTAAACGTGTAGCACACCCCACGCTGCAGGCAGAAAAATTATTTTTATACAAAGTGAAAAAGTCTATCTTGTTTTCTTATATTTCCTCTCCCTTCTTCAACGATACACTCCATTTTTCTCGATTGGCAACAAGAGCAAACTAAGTAACATCTGCTTCGATCTATATCTCATTAGATTTATACCAGTTGGAGGTTTAAAATCCTTGCATTTTCTCAGTCTTAAGAAAAACTGACCGATCCAGAACAAATTCGTTTTGAATCTGTGAAAGCTGCTTTTTTTTTTACCCTCTTCGCCTTTGTTGTTTTGCGGATCGAAAAACAGAGAAACAACTGTCAAAGTTTTAGATCACAGATAAGTATGGACCTCATTTTTAATCTATCCTGCAAGTGGTGTATATCATCATCGTCATCGTCGGCATTTTATTTTAAGTACATACGAAAAATTTACCAACCGTTGATGTACTATTGCCGAATGTTAGTGACACTTCACTGCTGCTCACTTAGAGAGTAGATGGCTCCCCAACGGGGAGGTGGCAACAAAGTATGTAAAGTATGTCATAACAAAGTTTGTAAACCTCACCATGAAAGAAATAAACGAGGAGAAGTTAGCAGGAGCGCATGGCTGATTTTTCCATTTACAGTCTTTCATCATCTCAGACAGGTTGTGACCGTTTTTCATCACACTCTCCCCAGGATCGAAGTCAGGGCTCGTCTCTTGTTCCAATAGTTTATTTCCAAAGATATGCAACTTCACTTGATCTTGTTGGTCTAGAAATGTTTGCGCGTCTGTTCCCCAAATTTTACTTTTGCGCATCATATTCTGGTTGCAAATAGTAATTGCAGGGAACAACAGCTTCTCGGCATGATCAATATCTTTGCCAATGACGCTTTCATAGCTCTGTAATTTACGCCAGTTGTCTCGAAACTGGAAGAAGAGTGCGCATATGCCGAGGGAAATCAATGTGATCCAAATAATCCTTCGTATTCGGGAGGCAGAGTCAAGGACAAAATGAAACCCGTGTAGGGTGGTGTACCCACTGAAGTCTTTGATAACACGCGTAGCTTCACCTGTTTCTGATTTCCACGCGTCTTTTACTTCTTTCATGCAGTTCTCTCTTTTCTCTCGAATTGCCTTTAATTCCTCCATTTCCATAGTTTCACTGGATTTTTTGTCTTGGTGGTTTTGATATTCGAGAATATCTCTTTTGGAACTTGTCGCTTCAGAAATTCTGTCTGTCCTGAAAAGTATATTAAAAACAAAGTCAATCGTCTGAAATAAATATGCGCCAGTGGAAGACTTGCAAATATTTGCGATTGATCATGGTAAAAAAAAGATCATCGTAGAATTAGAAGATTTTTTCTTACAGAAGCTTCTTACGTTATTCCTCCTAAAGTACCTCTGTTAGTCTACTAGTAGTTTTGACACTCTGACTTCTTCGTCGCGGCTCTTATTGTAAAAGCTTAGTTTTACATGTATTTATCACCTCGCAATTACAACACTATCAACCACTAAAGTGCAAATTGTAATACCTTGGTATAATAACTCGTTAGCTGTTATTGAAAAGTAATTTCTGCTTCATTTAATGAGGCACCACGCACAACAGAGAGAGCGAAGCAACTAGTATTATACTAAAGTAAGTGATTCTTTTACCAAAACACTAGCGTCTTTTATGCTGCTCTCCCCATTTTTGTCGTCAGAGATCGGAGCTTTGAGGTAATTACTGGCCTTTTCCAAACACGCAATTGTTTATTCTAATGAAGTCGGTTTAATTCGTGAGGGGAAGACATCAACAATAATATAATAGATCTTCGCCAATAGTGGAGATCTCGCAGTGTCTAAAGCCTTTTTGATGATCATCTAAATTAATGGCATAACTCATATTTAATTCCCAAGCAACATAACAGTTAAGTCAGGGAGTCTTGCTGATAGCTTGTTGTCCAGTTAGCCGTGTTTTTTGAAAAAGCCGTCACAGGTACAAAATGTCCAACCATTGTATGGCAGATGACGATTAAATTTCATCCACCGGAAGATAACAGTTTCATAGCTTGAAGTTTTCATGTTCGTGTTTTTTACCGATAACACTCCCATATTAGCATTCAGAAAGTAAATAAAATGTGGGGCTATTAAGGGGTCATTAGACATATAATTTGTTTTTTCCTGGCGAGAATTGAATGGACCGTCAGTGATGGTGATCCCTTTTCTCACTTCCATTTAGCATCATTTTTCTTTGGATTTCAGTAAATGTTTTACACTATAGCCATTTTACAGAGAAAATCTCCCCGGCTGAAGCCAAGTCTTGGCAAACTATGGAATTTGTCTTATTTCACAAATGAAAAACGACTATTTGTTCAATAAATCGACTCCTGATGCCATCGTATTTGAATTAATAAGAGATATGCCATATTTGGCAACCACTTGCAAAGCCCGCGGAATCGCAACCCACTCTTGAAAATGTTTTTGCATTAAATTTTCATATGATTTTCTCTGCAATCAACCAACCCTTTGATCATGATTGTTTTTACACCTTTATGGCCAAATATTTCTGGAAAATATTTTCTTCAAAACAAACAAATTCTCCCATTTCTCTGATTTGAATTCTCAAACATTTGTTCATAAAAGATATGACTATGTATGAGAACCCAGCGGTTGGGAAATATTGATAAATCTGTCTTGCTGAGACAGTTCAGTTAGAGCATCAAATCCGTTAATTTTTTATCAATTTGTCAGTGAATTAATTTTCTATTTTCAAAGATGTGGTGTTTACAAATAACATAACGTGCCTGTTGCCATGGCTTCAATTTTCAAAACCTTTCTTTTTTCTATCATCTGATAAATATTCCCTGTATTTCGCTACCATGGCTATTCCGCATGTTGTAAACTTTTGAACTTGAAGTTTTTCAAGTCCCTGTGTGCTACCTTCAGGCTTGAGTCTAATAGATTAACTCTAAAAACAATAGCCACTCTGTAGGGCGGGAACATTATTAAAATTCTCAACAAAGGATGGATTAAACGACTTCATGGCATAATAAAAATGCACCAGTAGAGAAATGTAAACTGTAATTCGTGCTTGTCTCATACCCTGCGAGAATGGAATGCTTTTTGGTATTTAAGGTGTAATTTCAAAGAAAATGGTCTAAAATTGCATAACTATATTTTACCTTAACGGTTGTCGGTATATCACAGGTAGAAAATCAGAACTGTCGAGAAAAGTATCTCTCCAGAATATCCATTTATCGGTTGCTGTTACTTAAGTGGTGAACACACCAAACTGTGCCGGATAAAACCTGCGAAATTACCATGAGCATAAATAATTTAATTTAACTGTAGAATTGATCACGAACTTCACAAAACTACCTCTGTATGCGAAGAAACCTTACGCATAAAAATATATAATCAGTAAGAAACATAGAAAACTGACAAACATCATGTTCACCCAAGCATTTCACTGCGAAAGAGAAAAAGCAGTGTAGCGCTACTGAGCATGGCGGTGTTCTACGAATTTCTGACGAACTGAAGGGTTTTCGGTGAGTATACTACAGCTTGGTACATTTTTCAGTTGACTCACGTCTAGAAATTGGATAATGTAACGCATCATGAATCAAGGCGGCAATGGCTGGGAATGGTTTTGGTTACTGAATTACGAAAACGAACCTTCCTTTTGGTGTTTCGATGTCGGAAAAACGAAGTTGTCGTTGTCTTTTGCCTCACGACTTAATAATTATGATTCAAAATAGTGATTTTATAACAAACAAAAACATTTTTTTATAGAACTTGATGATTTCTTACCCTGTAAATCTGTCAAATAAAGGACCAGTCGCCAAGGAGTCGTCCCGGACAAGTTTGAGTTGTGCAAATTTAACAGATATCCATCGCATTGAAATTTAGTTTGCTTGTGCGAAATTTGTAATTAATACTGTTCGTAGTTGTATTTGCTAACGACTGCTGTGCTTTTGTTCTCACACCTGTCTAGAGAAATTGTTTACAGTTCTTATGAGCCAAAACCTACCACGAAATGAACGCTACAATAAAATGAATTTTAGGACATATAAGTGGATGATGAAGTCAGACGAAAATTGAGCTTTTAGCAACGGGTCTAAGGCTATCTTGTAGCAGTTCCACTTTTTCTAGGTTTCACTAACAGTGTAAACAATTCTCTCTAACTGTCTTTCGCCCCCATTTTTAAAAAATTAAGAATGGACGGGTTGTCGAATTATTAAAGAACAAATTAAAGTCAGTCGAATCGTTAATTTGATTGGAAAAATGATCTCTTTCCCTGGTTCCATTTTAGTTTGTTAATTCTATTTTAGCAAACAGGTATTAATAATTTTTTTTTCAAATGCTCAACGGTTTTTTCGCGTGCTGTTTTAAAAAGCTATCAAACTTACGTAAGCAACTGTCTTTTGTCATAATTGCTCCCCCTTAAATTAAGAGTCTTGATATCACCTTTTTTACAGGGAGTAAATAAAATACTGTTTGAATCAAATTAAAAGTGATGCAACTACAGCCTTCAATTGATTCACAAAAACTCAATAACAAAGAAAATCGAATGACTTTCCCGGACACATTACGGATAGACGAGTGAAATATTTTGAAAGCTTTCAGTCGCTGAGAAAATCGTGCCAAGCGAAATAGATTGCGTTTTGTCGTAAACACTTCCCTTAGGCCAAAGCAATTTGGCGTTGTCACTTCAAATTAAATAACTGGATCGGAGATGCTGGATTACACAGATTAATTTTCTTCTTAGAGCATTTAACTTTGACAAATTTTAATGAAAAATGAGCTGATTTTTAGTTTTAATCATTTGTTACGAATGTTACACACCATATATCAAAAACAGAAATTAATTACCTAGTAACATATGACAAACGAACTAAAAACAAGTTCTCTTGACATTTTTAAGCTTTTAATAGCACGTAACTGATAGAGAGTGATATATGGGTCAAAACCAGTTGACTCAAAACCGAAAAATGATCTAATTAATGCTACAAGTAATACAAAGTTATCATTCAGTAAACACAATCAATAACATTTTGTGGGGCTAGAAAATAGTTATAATTTTTATCATAGTTCTTACTATTGATTTCATGTTGCCGGAGCTAAACTTATCGTTTTCTGGCAACAACATTAAGCGATAAAGAAAAGAAAGGTTTTTTCTACTGTTCGCGAGTAAAGCCAGTGTTTTTCGAAGACTAAGGAGCTCTTTTTCACCGAGTGGTATGATTGGTAGTCGAGGAGAAATCACATCTTGAAGGAGATTGTATCTGTGGAGCTCTAACACCGTGAAACTGTGCTTAGCAAGGATGTAACAACTACAGTTATTTAAGTTAGGTCGTTCTGTTCTAACCGTGGCACGTAGCTTGAGTGTGTGAGGGAGTGTTTTCAATTGGGGAAGAAGAGAAGGAGGTGTTTGGCAATTTCGAGAGGAGTTCTTATTTTAAACAGTGATTAAAGCACTCACATCTCATCCACTGCCGTAACTTTGTGTCGGACGCTTTGCAGTCTATCGAATGAGCACAGTGCTGGACACGCTTACAAGTTGTAAGCCTTCGGTTCCTTTGTTTTCGCGCAACTAAACCAATCAGCCATAGGTTCTAGAGCAGACCGTATTGAAACTGTTTCGTCAACAGAGAGAAAATTCAAAACAAGCCAGCTCACCCGCTGACCCTGTAAATAATGTATCAATTATTAATCAAATTATGAAATGTTGTGGCAACTACATAATCGTTCGTGAATTGAATGAAATTATACCAATCGACATCAACACTATACCTTCTCGGCCCCATAATAGCTACAATCTGTGGAAATGGCGTAACCTACATCATGTGCGATTAGTTTCCTGTGAAGGGGTAGGAGAGGTTTGAAAACAGACTGAGGAGACTTCAGGCTGCTCACAACAACGACGACGATTACTCGACCACGCGAATGTCACGTGAGCATACGGCAACATGTGCGATGATCAAAAAGAAAATTTTGGTCATTTTTGTGTTGAGTAGCTCAAAGTCTTCGTTGAACCCAAAGCTCATGTCCAGTGTTCTCGGCCTTAGAACTCTAATCATTGTGCGACTGAAGGTTATTTAACTCTCGAGCTAGTCCGGCTGCCCTTGTGCTTCGGTAAAATGCGCCAAATGCCTTGCACAATTTTCACGCGAAAGCACTTGGTACAACATCTTATTTGAAAGTCTTGAAAATTGTTCTGTTACCAACTTCATCTATTTTTTAAAGGTTTTGTTGTGGGTAGTTTGTTAAAATTATCTTATTGATTTGCCATATAAGGGAGCTTTGATTTCTGTTTCCCTCCTCAGTTGCGTCTCTGGAATACTGGTCAGGAAAGCATGTCGTGTATGCCCTTATAACAACCAGGTACAGGTCTAGGTGTTGAAAATGTAGCCTAATAGCAGTAAACACCCGTTGTATTTTCTCTGACTTTCGATAGAAGCCCACCACATTTATTTTCTTTGCGAACTCTTCTTTTATCGCAGATTTAGTCAGCTTTACACATAACTTGTCCCAGCTAAAATATGTAAGTTAAGTGTTATTCTGAAGTGTCCGAAATACAGACCTATTTTTAACGCGCCGGATGTTAAGCTGAGCTCCCTAAGCTGCCATACTTTCTTAACTCTCACATGGTCGCTACAATTCTATTTCATCTGCTTCCAACGCGATCGAGACATCCGGCGATCATCGATTGAAAGATCAACACAGAATTGTTTTGCCTCAACACCTTTCTCTTTAATATCTTTTGTGAGAGAATCTCCGGTTTTGATTATTTTAATTATATCCCCGTGTTTCTGTTACCTTATCCCATTAAATCAGAACAAAAGCCTCCAGAAAGTAGTTTCCGCGTTCTGGACCCATGGAGCGCTTTGTAAAATTTTAATTTGAAGTGTCTAAAATAGCACTCTAAACAATAACCCCTGAGAAACGGAAAACGCAGGAACAAATCTCGACGTGGTCGACTAATAAAAACTATTAAACTCAACTTCAATAAAGGGTCAGTCTGTTGACATGTGAATGGAAGGTCACAAATCTATTCAGTTCTTACGAACTCACGGACACCTTTTGCTGGCTCAGTTGGTTGGGCATCCGATAGCGAAATCGGAAGATAAGCGGTTCGAATCCTGCTCACATGGGGCTCAGCTTTCTTACCTTGCCCCGCGCCCGTAATTTTATTGTATTCAGTTGAACTACCAAACTTATAACCATGTTGGGTGATATGCCATCGTATAGAATTTCCCAGTATATATAAGGAGTACTTGAAATAGTTTCAACATTCGAACCGCTTGAAAGCAGAGGTCAGGTTTTAAACTAAATTTTCATTTGTAAGACGAAGGAAACATGAAGAAGTCTCTAGTCTGCTTGATGGTTGTTTTTTGCCTTAGTTTTCAACTTGCACTGTGTCAGTTAAGCGCCATCAAACCGCCGGGACGAAGTTTCATTCTGCGATCTTTCGCCCGTAAGGTAAGTTTACAAACTTTTAAGTACTAACATACTTTGACGCTAATTGGATTTTCTCTTGTTCAATGAATTCCTTCCGTGCCCATGAAATGTTAATTTTTGTGGCAAATCCTTCAGACCAGCTACTCCAAACAACATAAAGTATGCAAGGAATCGCTTCACTTCAACCCAAATTCCAAGGAGTAAAAGGTGAATTCTGGATTGGAGAACTTCAAGTCCATTCCTGACATATTTTTCCAGAATTTTCTCATTCCTCTAGAATCTGACCCTAATATATCATTTCCCGATTGTTTTGTTTTGTTTTGTTTTTGTTTTTGTTTTTTTTGTTTTTTCTGTTTTTTACTTTTTTCGGAGAGAGTAGAGGAAGATGGCATTTTTTTATGGTTGTCTGTTTCATTACCTATTCCTGAAAGATCGCACATTCAACGCATGGAATTGTTGTGCCAAAAGTAACACCTTAATTTCATCGTTTAGAATACTGTAGGAAATGACGAAAAGAGAGGCACAGATTCCATGAACAAAAATCAGAGGACCCCTGGAGAATATGAGGCGAGAACAGTCGACCGCCGAGGAAAAGCTCTGCACAATTATTACAACAGTGTTTCTAATGGAAGAAACCTCGCAAGAGATGCTGATGATGAGAACTAAATTCCACAAGTTAGGAAGATTGTAATCCACAGAGTACTTTCTTGAAACCGATAATAATTATTAATAATTATAGTTATTGCAGTAAAGACTGATTGAAAAGAGAAATAAAATGTTAAATTACAGTGAAATCACGGTCAGTTGGTTTTTACAACAGGGTCAGTTCAGTTCAACACTGATAAGCAGATAAGAATTGGTCAGCCTATCCCACGACTTCCATTGAATCTTCCAACAATCTTTGAAACTCTACAATTATTTTATGATTTAAAATTGTGTGCCTGTTTGGTTATAAGGGATGGGGGGGGGGGGGGGTTGGTTTCCTTCGATAGTGAAACGTAACAGCCTTGCTCGTCCCCCCTCCCTCAATGCAACAAAAATGTCTTTAAAAATGTCTTAAGTCTTCTACCAATCTTTGAAACTCTGCAGTTATTTGAAGATTTATAACTGTATGCCTGGCTGTTTATGGGAGGGGATGGGTTGGTTTCCGTCGATATTAAAACAGCCTTGATCACCCCCCCCCCACCTTAAATGTGACATAAATATCAGTGTGGGATGATTATGATCAGGTGATATTTTGTCTCTTAACTTACTACTATGTGTAGTGGAAAAAATAAAATAAAATGAAATAAAATGAATACGCAATATTTCGTCCCATATTACCACATTAACACCCAAGTCAGCAGACTGTAAATGTCACGTCTATGTCCACTAGTGGGCCTCATCTACTCTCTGGAAAATTATATTACTCTTCTGTAACTTTTTGATGAAATATTTAAGGAAGTACGACTAGACCTTGCTCCAGATTCAGTTCTACAATTAGACAAATAAGGAAATATTAAGGTCAATTCTCAAAGATTAATTTTATAAATGGTGAGTAGCAAACAATTATGAAGCCTGGATGGTAGATATGAATATACACTTTTTTTTCCTACCTGTAATTTTTAAGACTGTCGATCGAATTTACACAGGTTTAAATGCAGTGCCTAGTTTTGTAGAGAAAATTTACGGACGTAGAATTTTCGCAGCTTTTGTCACTTTCGCGCGGATTAATTGTTACATAACCGCTATTTCATACTTAAATCATTTGATTTATTTAGTTCCACTCTCTTTCGATCAATTTCGTTTGTCGATGTCTTATTGAGACGCAACAGCATTTGAAAGGAAAGAGGAAGGAAACAGGAACAGAAAATTATTTCAATTTAAAGGCAACGTGGGGAAATGAAACTCACCATGTTTCTTTTTCTCGATGAAAACTTCCGTCCGTATCTTACTGTGTTATATTGTTGACATGTTTGTATCAGTTTAACGTTTGTATATCTAATGTATGCGTGTGGATTTAAAGAGGATCGCATCTTAGAAGCTTTCAAACAGATTTACGAGTTCGTTGTGTGAAGATCTAGAAATGTGTTGTGGTCTAAAATTGTCCTTTAGCTGGTTAGTGTGTTGTTTTCTTGTAGTACTTCAGGTTCAGTTTATATGTGGGCAACTGACTCATAATTTTTTAAGTGGCCGCTCGATCGTCTCTGATTCAGCAGCATACAGCAAGGTATGATTGTTTCAAGGTTGTTTACTATTAGCGTTATAAAACTGTGAAATCATAAATAACTAGAAAAAGTCAATGGGTGGGGCTGCGTCCAGACCCTGTTATGCAAAGAAAGGAGTTCATGTTGAACTATGGCCTCGGCAAGCAGACAGAATTCTTGACTGTACTGAACATTTCGTCGATATTACGCATGTTTCGATAATGGTAACTATCTGTTTACAATGTGCTGTTACAAATAGTTTATCTATAGAGTTAGATGTGTTTGATTCGATTATTCTGATCTCCGTGAGCTTGACCTGCTAAAAAGTTATTTTTCTCTCAGTTATTTCTGGACTCTAAGGCTCTGGCGAAACTATATATTACAAACTGATAAATTTCAACCTGTGTATATTCTTAGTTGAGGGGAGAATCTTCAAATCCAGGCCTAACCGACCCTTTTCGCTGAGATTTTTTAGTCAAAAGCTAACCATATTGTATTCGAACAATTAGCAGGCTTGAAAGATCGTCAAGAAGTAATTGTTTCACTTGCTTTTTCGTGACTTGTTTTAGGAACCCTTAAAAGCCGCGGTAAAGGAATTGAAAGAATTGGCCGATGTTCCACTTGAAAAGAAAACAAGATCCAATGATGCGAACGCACTTTACAAGCTTTTCGACACCTTGAACACTCCGCGAAGAGCTGCAGTTCTTGAACGAAACTACAACACTGACTGAGCTGAGCCGTCACCGAGCAAAGTCGTACCTCGACAGTGAATTATAAAACTTTTCTTGTTGTATTTGTTAATATCATAGCCCAGAAAAATGTGACCCTTCTTTATTTTCAGGTTACTCTGGTAATAAAAAATATTATGCGAACGATTTTCATTCCTTGTGTCCAGGTAATCTCTTGATTAACATAATTTTAACATCTTCTAGCGCCCAGGATGACTGCTCTTATACCGTGAAATTATTTGAAAGAGCCACCATGGTAGCATGTTTTCAGTCGTAAAACTGAAATGTCCACTTAGAGACAAATGATTTTGTCGAGTAATTAGGAAAGAAAAACATGAAATTAATTACATTGGTGATATCAAAGCAAAAGAGGAGGGGAGAAAGATTCCATCGGATCACAAAAGACATTGCAACAGTGAAGAAAATGACTGAATTAACGCGAGGTATGAGTTCGATAATAAAATTATGAAGAGTGTACCGCTTACCATGGTCTCAAAGAGAATAAATGCCGGGCAGTTAGAAATTTTCATCAAAATACTACTGAAGGGAAAATCAAATGGTAGATCAGAAAATCAGATGTTAGTTCAGAAATGTCAAACGCTCAAACATGTCTAACTTTGAAGTTACTCGTCGAATTTGAAAAAAAATCCAAGGATGTATTAGCTAAGAACTACTTCGACTTGTACTTGAGAAGAAAAAGATATGCGGGAAAAAAAAAAAAAATGCCCCATGCTCCCGGGGGGGCTCGAACCCCCGACCTTCGCATTACTTCAGCACCCTCGGCGGATAACGCCAGTAACTGCATATAAGTACGACGCTCTAACCGACTGTGCTACGGGAGCTTGGGTTGGTGGGGAGGGTATAGTTTAAATACTTATTACAAACTCCCCTCTGCCGGAAACTCAAAACTTGGGCAGCCCTGGTACCTAACCTTGAGAAAATATGGCGGATGTGCTATTCTGAGTTGTGAACTTCTGAAAGCCATCCCAGAGAGAGACATCTAAATTTACAATGTCAGATTACTTCTACTTGTACGCTGGTTTAGGAAGCGCTGCTGTATCAGCTATATTCTATGGAGTGTACAAAAACAGGGAAGGTTCCATACGAAGCTTGCAGGTTTGTGCGTGTTCTGTTACTGTTAATAACTAAAACCGCTTTCGTTTGGGATTTTTCGACGTGCTTCAATGTAGATCATGAGAATAAATATCCTATTTGGCTGACACCCTGGACCCCATATCCAAAGGTCTTTTTTTAATCTTGGCTAGTGGGTAATTTTGTTGTGTTCTTGGGCAAAACACTTTACTCCGACAGTGTCTCTCTCCACTCAGGAGTGCAAATGGGTACCAGCAAACTGTCAGGGAAACTTGTTGAAACACAAGGGCATAACCAGCAATGCTTTTGAATGATTTGGTTTTTATTTAGAATGCAGTAGAGGTTGAAATTGGCTCACAACTGAGGAATGCGCTTTTGGCCTCTGACACCCGCTCAATACCTTATGGCGTTATCAGAGGAGAGACAAAGCCTCAGAAACCGAATGAAGTGATCAGAAGTTCTCGTGTTGCAGATGTTACTGGCGTCATGCAGCGCGTCAAAACACGAGAGCATAAGAGTGAGTGGAGTCGAACGACAAGGCTGTGGTAGGTAACAATATTAATGGTGATGATGATGATGATTATGATAAAACCGGTACTTGTAAAATTTTACTATTATGACATACTTAATATTTTGGTGCAACACAACTTCAAAAAACCCTTGTTGATGTATCGAGTTCTATTATAGTTGAATTAGTTTTGATTATCATAACATAAACTAAACACAAGTCTTTAACTTCATAAAAAGTCTATTGTTACTCCTCTCAAAGTATCGAGATATTGTGATAAAAGTTAGGGCTACAGAAAGGCAGAGTATTTTTGTCCATGTGTGCTTAATACAGGGAGCATGCTTAATTTGGGGTTCAAGTTATGTTACACACATTGATCCTTTTTGTATCCACTTGTAGGCATGACATAGAGAGAACTATCAGCTCAGCATCATCTTCAGTTCCATTCTGTCTGTTTGGTAATGGTGACAATGTTAAAGTCATGGAACCATTGTCGGCTGAACAACTTACCCTCAAAGTTATTCATGACAAGTTTGAACCAGTCAGTAGCTCAGTGGCAGAGTCCTTAGTACAGTGGGCCAGTGGTGATAAGACCAAAGGATTCCAGACAATTGAAGAGATGTTACCAGTTGGTACAACTCTCACTGGGATTGGAGAAATCACACTGACAGATGATGGTATCAAGATTGGACCCCCGAAGTCTGGTCTAACTTATTATCTATCACAACTCACACTAGATGCAATCATGAGACAGCTGCAGTCAGGAAAGAAGGTGTGGAAAATCTTGAGTGCCATCTTTGCTTTTGGAAGTGGCATACTGTTCCTGGTGTCGCTGGTTCTTTATTTCAAGAGACGGCGTGATAGGGAAGTGGAACTGGACTTAATTAGGAGAATGAGAGAGGAAGTGAATGTTTTGGGTGAGGGGGAAGTATTAGATCAGCAAGAGGCCTGTGTTATTTGCATGGACAGACAGCGTAATGTTGTTATTTTAGACTGTGGCCACATCTGTTGTTGCATAGACTGTGCTCAGCGGGTCAACAACTGCCCAGTGTGTCGTCGTGTTATTGCAAGGTTGATTCCTACATACAATAGTTGAAACTGAAAGTTCTTACCTCTACCAAATCAATGTAATGTCAAAGTAAGAACCACTGCGTAGTGTTTATTCACTGCCTTCTTAAGACTCTGAAACTCAACATAATTTGTTTAAACCTACATGTAGGTTTAATGATTTCACATTCTGCTAAAATGTCCAACACTAGCCTTAAAATGACTTTTAATGGCTTCATGTACAGAAAAATTGGGGAAACAGTTTTAATGGAAAGCTTGCAGAGATGAGGAGAATCTGTATGTAGCATTTGCATTGCATGAAGTACATGTTATTGTTGTCAGTCAATTTTTTTCTTAGTTTAATTTTTTTTAACCAGTTTAATTTTGATTTCCATTTTTCTTTCATTTGATGTGACATTCTGAAACAAGGAAAATTAAGAAACAAACTGGTTTGAAAAATCTTAGACCAAGAAAAAATTTAAACCACTAAGTATGCTAGTAACGTCTAGAAAGTTAGGAGTAAATTCATAGAACAAAATGAGTAATGTGGTTTAGTTTTTAATACTTGCATTTGTAACAGTGATTTAGATGTGACAGAAATGAGAGTTTTGACAGTATCATGATCACATTCTTTTTATTTCCTTTCTTTTTGCCATGGTTCATGGTGATAGTATTGCTCTTCTGTTTATTTCTTACAGTCACTTGGAGTCAAGTTTATTTCATACTAATAAAAAGAACAAACTTATTGATTTTAGAAATATGTCCTTTCAGCTGGTTTGAGACAAGACTAGTCTTATTTTCTCCCATAGAAATAATCCTAACACAGACACTCTGATATGAAGAACTAGGCAAGTTTTAATTAATTGTGTTTGTCTGCTAACAGAGGAGATTCATACCAAGATTTTAGGGCTCTTTTCCGTCAAGTGTTGTACAACAACTAAGACAATATTATAATATTAATCTCAAGTATTCTTATAGTTCAGCATCTTAAAAAATCTAAGGGTGCGGTGCATATTTCTTGGTGCCAGATAGATTAAAATCGGAAACTCGGATACCCCAACGTACGCACTAAGTAGCACTTCCGTTTGTAGCCCGCTCATCACTGATTCACCGGAGCTAGACACTTAATGTCATCTACATGACATAAATGTAATGGTCAGCGGTTGAAGTAAATTAATGTTTATCGTAGGCGATAAGCACGATAGGCACGCTAAATATTCTGAACATAGCACGAATATGTGTCGAAAAAAATCTTTATGAGATGTAGTGGATTTTCAGGAAAACTGAAGTGCAGTTTGCTCTTTGTGAGGCCGCCCCAAATGGTGCGAAAATATGCCGAAGACGTACGATGTTCGCGTGACAACTCTCGATGCAGAGTTGGAGTTTTCTGTCGAGGTTGATATATTGACAACATTTTGAAGTTTACATGAGATCTATTAACTCTCTTCATTCTCTGTTACAACTGTTCCTTGGTGAATATATGCAGTTTTTACTATATTCTTTGTAGAGAAACTGCACGGGAAAGGATCTGTTTGATCTTGTTGTGCGAACATTAGGCGTGCGAGAAACGTGGTATTTCGGTTTGCAGTTTGTAGACAAAAAAGACATCGTTACGTGGTTAAAATTCAACAAGAAGGTAAGTGTGAATTAAAGTAAACAATTGTTGGCCTAAAGGCGATTTACGTGATCGAATTTGAATAGATTTCACCTAACTCTCAGTCGCAGTTCATCAGCATTTTCCCTGGCGTGCACACAGAAATAGCGAGTAACTTAAAAGTTAATGTTTATCTTCCATCGACTGCTCATCAACTTATATAAACTTCCCACGTTCAATTAGTACAGATCTGAGGGGTTGAGTCATACCCTGTGTCTCTAAGACTATCATTTTTTTTCATAATCGTGTAACATGATATTCACACGTTCTTACTCCCTTCTTTCGATGCAGTTCATTAAGTACTGAAAATCATCGTGAGGGTCGTTGCACCCAATTACATGTAATTTGACAAAGAAGTGACTGCTTTCAAAATAGTGGTTCGTCGCTCGACCTCTTCCATGCCATATCATACCATATAAAGAGCCATATTTAAGGCCCTTTACGAAAGGAGTTTATATCTTAAGAACGATCTTAAGAGACAGAGCTTCGGCTTAAACGAAGACAAAGTGATTCCATATACACTGCAGGTGGCTAACACTTATGTTTATTTTTTTACTGTGTTTATCTTGTTCGAACGAGCACTTTCCACTCATGCCGCTCCCTGAATTGAACAAAGTAGCATAACGTGTGCCAACCGCTATTCTGAAAACCATTTATTTTAGCAGAACTCAACTGACTAAATAGAATCATTTAAAGAGAATTAGAATTATGCAATGAAGTCTTGTATGTGTTTAAAAGCATTTACAGTAGAATTGTACATTTTAATTAATTTTCATACATATGGTTTTGCCTTTAGCAGGAAATTATTTCCTCTTCTGACGTGAATATTTTGAAAGTAATTGTCTCTCGTTAAAATGTCAGTCAAAAATCTATTAAAACATTTGTACATCAATGTGGTATTCAGCTCAACTTAGACAGTTTGCTATTGATTAAAGCACTTCAAGCTCTATTGAAAGTTGTTCCATTATTCTCACAGTTCTAATTTGATTTTTGAATGAATGCAGCATGACAGCTTTTATGACTTCATTTTAAAAAAAGAAGTCTGTCAAGATTTCATCCCTCACAAAACATCTTGTTCTACATGAATTCCAAGTCATAAGCAAATAATGTCACTTGCTCTTTGAAGCCAGCTCTCATGGCTTTAATCCGGTATGGACAAACACTTGATAAGAAGTCTTTGAAAAACATAAGATGTGTGATATGAACTAACTTGGATGATACATTAGTGGCAGATGTTTTTTTTCACCAGACATGAAATTCAAAATGATTTAAAACCAAGAAGAAAAGGAATTTTTCATTGGCAGTTGTACAGTTACAGTTCTTTTAAATTTCTTATTCTTCTCAAAAGGTTTTAGATCAAGATATTCCAGTGGTCAAGGATGAACCAGTCAGCCTTAATTTCCACATTAAGTTCTTCCCTGAGGATGTGGCAGAAGAACTGATGCAAGAAATAACCCAGCACTTGTTTTTCTTACAAGTGAAGGATGCCATTCTAAATATGGATATTTTCTGTCCTCCAGAGGCTTCTGTTCTCCTTGCTTCATATGCAGTACAGGCTAAGGTATTACTGTACCTGCATCTACATATAGAGATTTTACTGTGGGATTGTGGCATTTAGATTTCCTCAACCACTATTTGTAATCTATTTTGAAAATACATAAATGTAAAGATATAAAAGAAAAAAAATCTGTTGAATTTCCATAATTATATGGACACTGACTGTGACTTATGTTGTCATGGGTGTGAGTAGCTTACTGTTTATAATGTTGACATGGTAGTTAATATACCTTTTCCACAACCATATTAGGTTAATTAGGATAATTAGGTTGATTATTGAATACACAACCACATCAGCTCCGCTGTAATTTTTATCGTCGGTGTTTAAATAAATGTTGTTGTTGTTCTTCTAGTATGGAGATTATGACAAAGAGTTTCACACACCAGGATTTCTGGCAAAAGATTTACTGTTACCACAGAGGGTTGGTACAAATCTGTCTCTTTCCAGCATGTGGGGGGGGGGGGGGGGGAGATTTGGCCACATGGTCAGAACTATGGACATATAATTTGGATTTCCAGTCTTAAGAAGAATTATACTCTGCAATTAAAACTACTGTAATTGTGCACCCAACTTGCACATAACCACTCCTGTAGATAATTTGACTTTGAAATTAAGTAATATACTCTTAAGTGTTTAGTTTTTGTTAAACATTGGCTTTTGTAAGGATTTTGGATCATGAGACCTACTTTTTGATTGTTGAATTCTGTGTGTGTAGAAATAGCATTGAACAGTACCTGCCTAAGAACCAGTGATGATCGAAGGTTAGTAGTAAAATAGTATAATTATATTCTAGGTGATATCTTGTTCATAGTTTTCTTCTCTTGTACTTCAGGTTATTGACCAATATCAGATGACCTCAGACATGTGGGAAGAGAGAATCACCTCATGGTATGCTGAACACAAGGGAATGAGAAGGTATTCTAATCTCGTCTCAGAGTCAGGAGACTCTGAGATTAGCTTTGGCAAGTTTTCTTAGATGAATCTCACTCATTCACTCACTCATACTTACCCAGTCAATCCAAGTGCAGAAAAGAAAAATTATTGCTTTGCAAGACAAAAAAATCATCAAAGGTTGCCAGTGAAACCTGACATTGGGAGCTCATTAAAGAGGAATGCTTACTGAGGTTGTGGAGAGAAAAATATGTTTGTTTTGTTGAAATGGACTAACTTGGGATTCACCTGTGAAGGTGGGGGGGGGGGGAGTAATGAAAATAGTAATTGGGAATAATGGAAGTATATTGTAATGTTAGGTGGATGACATAACCTTTCTCATTTTTAATTTATTTGATTAGAGATGAAGCTGAGATGGAATACCTAAAGATTGCACAAGATCTTGAGATGTATGGTGTAAGCTATTTTGAAATCAAGGTACAGAGGTCTGCAGATGTAGTTAGAAATCAATTTTTTAGGTAATGATATTAAAGGATCGAGGATTATGAACTTTAAATTGATGCAATATTTGTGTGATTCTTTGAGTAGTGAGTGAAATAAGCAAATGATAAGACAGTGGAGATGAATCTCTTTTGGCTTCATTGTATTGTATGTCTCTTGTGCATATTCCAGCTTCTTTTGACTTCTGTTGCAATTCTCAATTGATAGCTTAGTTATGATCCAGGAGGATGGTCCGGTTTAAATGATGGATTATTGTGCTGGAAACTGAATTTGTTTCACAATCTGCCTGTGTTAGTGCATTGTGTTCTTGGGTAGAACTCCTTACTCTCACAGTCTGTCTCTACACCTAGGAGTATCACTGGGCTCCAATCAATTGCCAGGAAAATTTGATTAAATGTTGAGAGAAAACCTACTGTGAAGCAGAATCATACCCATGGAGGACCCCCCTGCAGGACCTTCCTGTAGGATAAGCGAGTCAACTTGTGTCCAGATGATACTTTTTTCACAGATTTAGAGTTTGAATTGAAATTTGACACAGCTTTTTTTCTCTTTCATCGCAGAACAGAAAAGGAACTGAACTGTGGCTTGGTATTGATGCACACGGCCTCAACATTTATGAAAAAGAAAATAAGCTCAATCCTAAAATTTCTTTTCCATGGAATGAGACAAAGAATATCTCCTTTCACGATAAAAGGGTAGGTCCCTCTTACCTGTGGTTATCATAATGAATATGTGAAGGTGTAGTCTGATCGTCCGGGTGAGTGTAGTCCTGAGAAGGACTGTTGTCGGTGGCAGTGACTGACGTTTCGACAACCTGTGCGGAAGTGAATATGAGCAATAACCACAGCATCCACTTAATACAAAATCCTGGATTTAATGAAATTTTGCATATTGGATCCCTGGATATCCACAGAGAACCTTACGAATTAATTGCCAATATCTCCACTGTTTATCTTTCTCTACCCTCCACCACAGGCATAGAAATTTAAGAGTAGCCATTGGTTAGGACCAGAAATATCACTTAACGAATTTCTCTGAAATTACCCGAAGAAACCTTGCTATTCTGAACAAAGAGATTTTAATAGAGCTTAAAAATGCATGGGTTCTTTTTTGTTCAGTTTCAGATCAAACCAGCTGATAAATCTTCGCCAGATTTTATATTCCATGCGGCAAAACTAAGAGTTAACAGAGTGGTATGTTCTAGCGTGAATTACCTTCAAACTGTATTACCTTAACAAAATTGTAAAAAAAATTATTGTGATTCCCCTGAATGCAGATTCTTGACTTGTGTGTGGGTAACCATGAACTTTTCACGCGAAGGAGAAAGCCTGATACGATGGAGATACAACAGATGAGGTCACTGGCCAAAGAAGAGAAAATGAGAAGACAGGTTGGTTTGAAAACTACAAAGTCTTGGTGGGACATGTATTTTATAAAATTGTCGTCAACCTTAATTCTGTCACGGAGGGACACTTTCCCTTCTCCCCTTCTCCCCTAATCCACCCTTCCCCACCCCTCTGAGTCCTCCCTATCAGGGTGCAAAACTAAGCACAGGAACATATTTATCCCCAAACTGCCAGGCACAGCTTGCCTGTTTTTTTTTTTTTTTTCAGCGAGTCAACCTGTTAGTTAAATGATTGTAGAAAAGAAAATATTGAGCTTCCTTTCTTTTGTGGAATTCTTGTCTGGTATTGATAGATAGAGAGAGACAAGCTTATGAAAGAACAGCAAGCACGTGAAGAAATGGCGCAACAGAAGGAAGATTTGGAGAGGAGATTAAATGAATTTCAAGATGAAGCAAATAGATCTAAAGAGGCTCTGGTAAATATTTAATTACAAAGAAAATCTCACAGCTAAGATCAACCCACCTCCAAACCAAAGTGTCGAAGGATTTTAAATCCTGCGACCGATATAGACCCCTCTGTGAAATGATGAACGGGAGTCACCAAAATGACTCCTCGGGAAAACTTACCCACCCGTACAATAGTCGCGTTTGGCATTAGTGTTGCTTCTGATTGGTTGAAAGGTTGGCGCACGTTTTCTAGACCAATCACAGAGCGAAGTGAAGCAAAGCCAATGAAATCGTGGATTATTTTTAACAATCCATTGGAAATTACTCTGTTTAAGAATTGGTGGTCGTCAGTTGTTCAAGTTAACCGACTTTTTTTGGATTTGCAGCTTAGGGAACTTCTTTGTGTGCTAGGGTGTATGCTGAGCCCATAAAGGGCAAGCGTTTTGCATGTAAATACTGTTGGTAACAGCAAATGTCAGAAGCATCCTGTTTAGATAAAGCAATAAGAACGGCTAATTTACCAGATTTTTAATTTTTTTTTCAGATCAAGGCTGAGGAAATGGGGGAATTATTAGCAGAGAAAGCTAGAGTCGCTGAAGAAGAAGCGGCGCTACTCGGCAAAAAAGCTTCTGATGCTGAAGAAGAAATAAAAAGACTCAGATTGTGCGTTAGTAAGGTACAGTGTACGCGGAAGGCTCATCCTTTTCACTTATATGGGGAAAAAAACAAACACTATGGAGTTTCCCGATTTTTCAGTTTCCGACCATCCCAGACAATTTGAAGGTAGTGAAATCCCGATTGTCTTTGGATGTTTCCAACAAATAGGAACCACAACCTTAACCCTGAGATATTTTTACCTTACAGTCAGGAGATGAGCGAATTGCGAGTGAAAGAAGAGCACGTGAAGTCGCTGAAGAAAGATTAAGACGAGTCATGAAAGAAGCTGAAGCCAGGTCAGACTCCAGTGGTGTGATAAACTAATTTTTTCCTGATAGAGCAATTTTCAATTCGGTGTTAAGGGTCACTGGATGAGATTTAAGCACTTTTAAGAGCACCAAAGGAGTCCATCTGTCTCCATCTTGGTAAATATCCGTGCTATTTGAAACAACTGATCAAGCTAAGATCTACTGCTTACTCCCTAAGGGGCGCCAATATTTTATCACTTCCTAAGCCGTTTACAACCGCAGATGGTCTAAATTCTTTTAGCTATTCATCTGTTAACTACTGGAACTCCCTCCCTGACCACTTTAGAAAGACTGTAGACTATAGTGAATTTAAGCGCAAACTGTTAGTGCATGGTTTCTGTTAATATTACATTAATATTACATTATATTATTATATTGATGATTATTATATTATTATATTATTAATTATGAATTATTTTTTATCTTTTTAACCTTGTTCTTGCTCTACCTTTTAAAATTAGTAATTAGGATCGGAGATACTAGCTTGTAAGCTACACTGAAATCCGAGGATAAATAAAGCTTATGTATGTATGTATGTATGTATGTATGTATGTAATGTTTGTAATGTTTGTAATGTATGTAATGTATGTATGTATGTATGTATGTAAGTATGTATGTATGTATGTATGTATGTATGTAAGTATGTATGTATGTATGTATGTATGTATGTAAGTATGTATGTATGTATGTATGTATGTCCAGAGCCGTGTTATCGTGTCCTCGTAAGTCATGTTGTCGTTTTGCTTTCTCTTAGAGCGAGGGAAAATCTTATGCTGAGAGAAGATTTAATGAAGTGCAGACAAGCTGAGAGGCTAGCGAAACAAAAGTTGATGGAAATGACTTCATCCCCTGACTTTTTTTCTGTAAGTGGAAATAAGCTTGAGGTGTTCGGATGCATTCACGATTCGGTTTTCCCTCCCTTAACACGTAAGCCCTGAAGGTTAACAGCACCTTCATATTTCTTCTTACATTATCACCCCCCCGAATCATATATTAAGGTCACGAGAGTAGACGAAATGATCACCAACTAAAGATATTCTCCTTGCGGCCAGCACCTAAGGAAATGTATGAAGGAAAGTGTGCAGAACATGCGTACTGATGTTAGGGTATATAGCGTTAGGGTTAGGGTTAGGGTATATAGCGTTAGGGTTTGGGGTTAGGGTATATAGCGTTAGGGTTTTTAGGGTTAGGGTATATAGCGTTAGGGTTTTAGGGTTAGGGTATATAGCGTTGCGGAATTTTTAGTTTCAAGGTGCGTTAGGGATTAGCTTGATCGTGATAGTACCTAGATCGAGTCTCGGGTGGGTCTTGGTTTTTTTTTTTTTTTTCGTGGGAAAAAACACTGATTATCACCCTGCCACTCTTCTTCCTGGACTCCTGAAAAATGGTTACCAACAAACTGATATAGAAACCTGGTGAATTGCTTGGAGATTGATAAGCGTCCCATCCAGAGTGAGTAGCAATAACCCAGTCACCTGTTGGTGACGAAGCCGGGTTGTTAGGCTCTAAGACACGTCTTAGTTCTTTAAAGCGACTCTTTTTTACTTCTGAAAGGTAGAGCTTTATTTTGCTGCCAACGCTGACAGCGTAGTTTCCTCTACTTGCGCAAATTTTATTTTTAGTTAGTAAAAATCAACGTCATATTTTCCAGAGGTACGGTGATCCTAGGGAAATAATCGCTGATATTGACCGCAGTGTTGAGCAGTTAACAGATGGCGAAGTTTCTCAGCTTTCACGAGATTACGAGAGAGAAAGGTAGTCGTACATTTTGTAATTTCCACAAATGAGAGGTATTTTTTCATAGACCAGTACTAGCGAATATTGAATTTAAAGGTGTATCACAGACGTTCTTAGACACAACTCTGACGAATCAGTGCTACGACCACTATGAGGAGTACATAATTTTACAGCTATATACGATGATTGGTATGAAAGAATTTCCCAACTTTTGGTGAATATGTTGTGATCGTCTCGTACTCAAGTCCTAAGAGTTGCATTCTTAAATCTTACGTAATTACTGTAGTTACAAATGTTTAAATGATCAAAAACTAAAAGTAGTTTGAGAAGATATTTCTCGAAAGCAGTATTCATTCAGCTGTTAATTGCTGCATTTAAACAATTATTATATAGTCATTACGGTGAAATTCCTCTTTTTTATATCAGAAACAGAAATATACAGCAGCAGTTAAGAGATCTCAAATCCCAAATGGAGGTAGAGTGGTTTTTACTTACATTCAGTCAACTGAATAACCTAATCTGCATTCACACTTTCTAGTAAGATTGTTGTCAATAGAAATGACTGACTGACCTTGGCTGTCAAAAACGGTACTTGCGAGTCTTACTGCGGCTTCACAGTTTGTCCGTAAACGTTTTGAATAGTTTTTGTGAGCTAATCCAGCGCAGTTGGACACCTGAGGCTGAAAGCAAAAACGCGCAATCTCCCCGCTTGTGTGAACGGCACACCTCTGCTTAACTCGCTCACAGTTTCTTACCTGAGATAATGCCAAGTAGACTATCTGGGATTTTATTTGCGAGTTTTAAACATATCTTTCACAGGGACTAAAGATAGATGACAGACAAACACGCTGGGATTACATTCACGATGAAAACATGAGACGTGGGGAAGATAAATATTCTACCTTACAGAAGGTATTGTCAGCGTCTGAGCGCTTTTCGATTGAGTTTCAAAAAGAAGAAAACCTATGTAAACCGCTATGGCCAATCAGAAAAGAGAAAAATATTTCTATATCTCAAGGAGCCAATGAGAACTCAAAGTAAAGTAATGCTAAGTGACTTGAGCGCGGGAAAGCACAAGTGACCAAGTCACCATTGATTTGCGTTTTGATCCTGATTGGTTGAGTTCGTCGTGTGAGTTTTTTGGACCAATCACAGCCAGGTAAAGCTAAACTAAAACAGTTGATTTTTGCTCTGCAGTGAAGAAATGTTGCGACCGTGCGGACTTAAAGGAGTCCAGTCAGTCATTTCTTCATTTTATAACCTGGCTAATTCTAACCCCTTCATATGGCTCTACTTTTGCATCAGTAACTGAATATTACTTTTTGTGTTTATATGGGTTTATGCTACAGATGGGTTATTATTGATTAAATTTTTACTTGTATAACTGGCCACGTTCCTTAGAGAATTTAAAACACGTTTGAGTGTTAACAATAAAATTACTTCAAATAGGTTGCCCTTTTTATCATTTTATGCGGTTCGATAGGAGAACTCTGTCCATTGAAGCCCCCCTTTTAACTTCAATTCATTGGGTGATTTCTTCTGCAAGTTATCATTATATTGCCTTTGTGTTGTTGTTTTACTCTAAAATCCTTGTCTTTTTCCTCTTTCTTTTTTCTTGTGTTTTCCAGATTCAAACAGGAACGTCTACGGCAAGAATTCAATTTTTTGAAGAGTTATGATAGAGTATCTTTGGAGGCTATTTAATTCCGGCATTATGCGTTACTGATATATTTAATGCAGATTGTACAAGTTCACTCATCATTCTCCACGGTGATCGAGGCCCGTAAATATGTAAAAGGATATCTGTTTATTTTAGTGAAATCTAGCGCTCTTGGTTGGTAATTTCGTGCGCGGCGTCCTGTAAGATGAAATCTGTGTAAAATCTGTAACACTGTGGAATTCAAGAGACAGTGTCACAAATGTTTGCATTAGGTCAGAAAATATGTGTAAAATTGCACAGGTCTTTCAAAGAAACAATCAAATGGAGATAGAACTACTTGAAGTTGCAGACAAGTCATTCTACTTTGAGAAAAAATGCTCAAATTTTTGTTAGGAAGTATACAATAGAGCTAAATACGTATGGGTTATAATGGGCGTGGAAGAGGATAGCTGCCTCAATTCTAGTATTTTAGTATTTTATATGAGTTGTAACTACTGACTACCGGGAGTATTAATTTGTAATACTTACTTAAACTTAGAAGGACCTAAACAACAACATCTCTTGAGTATCTTTCAAGAAAGTACAGCAGCCATTTAAGTAAAAGTTTGCGACATTGATTAATTTATTTGAAATGGTTATTAAAGACTTCGGACGGCTGTGTTATCTCAGTTTCCCTATCAACTTTCAGCAGGGCATATTTATTGCTTTCTAATTTCACATCTCGCTTAAAAACCAAGTCACAGTCTCTCCTTGGAGCATAAGCGGATTTAGGGTAAATGGGATCAATGTCAAGCACTAAGCAGGACGCTGTTAGACATTTGCATTGTTTATCTTTGCTGAAGGAGGCAATAGTAGTAGCCGGCGAAACGTCCAGCAAGTAGAACAATACAGTTTTGGCCACTGTCAACTTTTTAATTCTCTTTACCAAACATTTTTAACATGCTTGGCTATACACCGAATATTTTCGGATCAATATCATCCTAATGCATTAGCTGTATGTATCTAGGTGATTATTTACGTGAATATTTATAGTAGTACTAATAGCAGGTTTGGGTCGGTGAAAAGCCAACTTTTTTCCAAAAAGCGGGAGGAGAGTGGGAGAAGCCTTGTCCCAGATTTCCATGATTGCACGTGATCGCCCTTTTAGCTTGCACTGACAACATTCTCTCTTAAACAAATAAAAATATGGAAGTCGTGATATTGTTATTTTCTCGTCGATACACTCTTTCGTCCAGGAAGTCTAACTTTTTTTCTTGTTAAGAAAACTGAACCTTATTTTCGTCTTTACTTACCATTCTTGACGAGCACCAGGAACCACAACAGGGTTGCGCAGGGGTTCCCATCCCATCCCGCCCGAAATCATGTCGGGATCATACCCAGTATCGCGCTGGGGTACAGCCGGTACTGTGCTGGCATCCCCTTCCCGTCAACTCCGTGCAAGCATTTGGTGCGCCTTCTCATTTGCCCGCACAACTGCGTAGGCAGAATTTTGAGTCAAGACCTTGCCCTCTTTAACCTATTCAGTATGCGTATTTGAGAGGGTGAGTACCAAGATACAGCAATTTTTTCCATGTGAACACTTGAGCCAGTGATAGTGAAGGAGCTTGAAAATTTTCATGTTTATTTCGTCGTCCTTGATCGTAGTTGGGGAACTACCCGCCTTTTCCTGGGTATTACGTTCTGCCGTGAGGGATTAGGGCATACTCGTATCCAGTGCCTCGTCTGAGTTAAACATGGCGGATGCGCTGATGTTTATATCAGCAATGGATGATGCTGTTAGTAAGTATAATTCCGCCTAATTCTAATGTGTGAGGAATGCGCGAACTGGACAACAAATAGATAGTCCAGTGACCAAAACACTTACATTGCTAGCGGTGCTGTGCCAAAACAAGTCCAGAAAATGATGCAATCCCTCGTCTTGAACTATTACAATTATTGCGTACACTTTACCAAGTGTCGTTACCCTTTCATCCCGAGGATGTCAATATTACTTTGTCTTACTGTCTGTCATTGCAGTTCTTATGACTTGTGTTCCGAGAATGTAGTGTTCGATCGAATTCAATCTGGTCAAGAATAGAGGGAAAGTGAAAATCAAAATATTATCGGTTACCAATGCGAAAATTCTAATATTTCACTGCCGCCCAGTAACTCGGATTTACATACGTATGCCACACGGTCCCTAGAGGACGGAAGTGCTAATGATCATGATCCTACGAGTGTCAAAAGCCCGCCCCAAGATCATTTTGAGATGCCAGGGTATTTACCCGATTATGAACCCATGAGCAAATCCATCAAGTGTTTATTGGGGGTACAAAAGTGATGGAGCGGAAATTTGGCTAAATACAGCAGCTATTGCCAATGTGTACAATGAAGTGACAACCTGGCAGAAGAACACCTTTCTAGTCCCATACGGAAATGCACCATATAGCTCTAACAGTGGCCATTGTACTTTTGGCACTAGTGCTGCAAAAACCTAGTCAAGGTTCAAAAGTGAAAGATCATCAAGAGTGCTTGTCAAGGAGGTTAGCTCTATGGAAAGAGGGAGAGACAGACACACTCCTACGTGAAGGGCAAATGATACAAAAGCGCCTCACAAAGCCTCGAAGAAATGATCCACTGAATAAAGCTAAGATGTTTGCAAAACTGGTATTGGGGGGTCAGATAAATTCCGCTCTTCGGTACGGTAGTGAACAGGACTCTGGGGGGCGTTCTTTTACCTACTGATGATGTAATGATCCAACTTCAGGATAAACATCTGAGTGGACAGAAAGCCCAGCTAGGATCCCTGGTCTTTGGCCCAACTGGAGATATCCCTCATGTTATCTATCACCAAATAAATGGAGAAATAATAAAAGAAGCGGCACTCAAGACAAAAGGTTCTGGCGGTCCTTGGGGATCGATGCAAATGGTTTTAGAAGAATGCTCGCTAGCAAGTCCTATAAGAAGTCTAGTGCAAGTCTTTGTGACGCCATAGCCATGCTTGCTAAAAGACTTTGTACAGAGCTTGTTGACCCTGTGGTAATTGAACCAATTTTGGGAAATCGATTAATTCCACTCAACAAGGGCGATGGCGAGGTGCGACCGATTAGAGTCGGAGAGGTGGTGAGGAGAATAATCGCCAAGTGTGTAACAAGGTTGACAAAGCAGGATATTATTAAGGCCAGCCGCTCATTACAATTGTGCGCGCATCTGAAGAGTGGAGCTGAGGTAGCCATTCATGCCATGCAAGGTATATTTGATGCTGATGATGCAGATGCCGTGTAACTAATTGATGCCTCGAACGCTTTTAATTCATTGAACAGGGCTTCTGCCTTGCATAATGTTGCTGTTCTTTATCCTACTTTAGCCACATATGCCACCAACACCTATAGGGCACCTGCACACCTCTTTGTCACGGGCAGTAAAGAACTGAAATCTACAGAGGGCACAACACAGGGTGACCCCTTAGCAATGAGCTTCTATGCCAAAAGTCTTCAGCCTTTAATCACCCATCTCAATTTATCCAGCAATGCAAAGCAATGCTGGTACGCTGATAATGCAACAGGCGCTGTTTGGCTAGAGGAGCTAAGGGAGTGGTGTGACGGGCTAAATGAAAAGGGACCTAGCCTGGGGTACTACCCCAATGCTAAGAAATGCTGGTTGGTCACCAAACCAGAAAAGGAGAATGAAGCGATGGAAGTATTCAGTGACAAGGCAATAAAAATATCGACTCAAAGCCAAAAACATCTGGGCGCCGTGCTAGGCTCTAGAACTTACCTAGAGGAGTATGTGAAAGGGTAGGTAGAGGACTGGGTTGAGCAAGTGGTGAAGCTCAGAATTCGCTGCAGCTAATCCTCAAGCCTCATATGCAGCCTTCACTACTGGATTGAAACAACGCTGGACTTATTATCTGACATCATAGAACTGCTAGAGCCTCTGGAGCATGCAATAGGCAATGTCCTCATACCCACCATGACAGGGCACACTTGTACACCCACTGAGCTTGAATTGCTAGCACTTCTGGTGAGGCTAGGGGGACTGGGTCTCACAAACCCATGCCGAAATGTGACTAAGGAGTATGGGGCCTCAATCAGGGTAACACAGCCTGTGGTAAAGCAGATAGAGGCTCAGGCACTCGAGCTCCCAGATGATGATGACATATGGAAAATGCAGCAGTACAACCAAAGGGAGAATGAAAACATCTTAGAGAAAGGCTAGAGGAAGTAAAGAGTGTACTCCCTGATAACACCAGGAGAGTCGCTATCCTTGCTACAGAAAAAGATGCGTCTAGCTGGCTAACAGTTATCCCATTAAAGGATATGAACTTTACTTTAAACAAGAGAGAGTTCAGGGATGCTGTTCATCTCCGCTATGACTGGCACATAGCTGACACGCCCTCCACTTGTATTTGTGAAGATACTTTTACGGTGGATTATGCCATGGTGTGTAAACAAGGAGGATTCATCATCCAGAGGCATAACGAGCTGCATGATCTTGAGGCTGATGTGCTAAACATTGTTTGCCACGATGGGCAAGTGGAACCCATACTCCAGGAGATAATGGGAGAAGTGCTGACGAGGGGTACGAACTTAGCACCGGATGCCTGACTGGATGTTCACGCTCTTGGGTTCTGGTATGGGCAAGGCTTTGCCTTTTTTTATGTGAGGGTTTTTCACCCAAATGCAGTCTTACAAAGATCTCACCATCCAGCAGATTTATCGCAAACATGAAGATAAGAAGAAGAGGTTATACGCAAACAGGGTTTTGGAAGTTGAATGAGGGACTTTTACACTTTTAGTCTTCACTACTACCAGAGGCATGGCAGATGAATGCAAGCGTTTCCACTGGCAGAACTCATATCTATTAAGAGAGGAGAGGAGTATAGCACAACAATTTCATGGATATGTTCAAAAGTGTCCTTTGCTCTACTTAGGTCCGCCTTACTTTGCCTAAGAGGTTCATGCGCCACTAGGCATGTCCCTCTGAACATTGAGCACTGTGACTTTGAGATTGAAAGAGAACAAGCAGGATTTAGAGAATAGTTTTTGTCTTTTTTAAGAATACTTTTAGATCTTTTTATATATAAGATGGATGTTCTTTTATTTTCTTATTTTCAAAGAACTGATTTTCAGTGATATTTCTCTTGAGCTGGGTTGAAGTTGGAAATAGTTAAGGATAGGATTAGGAAGTAACAGAACGTAATCAATTAGAATGTAATCATTAGAATGAAATAATTATGTGAAATGAGGCCTATGACAGATTTTATTTTAATTGAGCTTATACTATATTGTAGGAATAGAATTTTAGTGAATGCGTAATAATAATAAAGTTTAGGTGTTTCCTTGTCTTCAATTGAACCGTCACCCTGATTCGATACTTTTCGTTATTCTTATCAAATGTTTTCTCGACAATGTGTTGATATTTTATGGAGAAATTTTATATTGATCATTCTAAGGAGTGAAAGGAAATTCAAGGATAAACGTTGGTCCAAATTGAATAACTTAGGTTTCTCGTGCCTTATGTAATAATGTTTTTATTACTCTGCCTGATCTTGTAGCAAATGCATTCTGGTTGTTCATTGTGTCACTGTTATGGGGCTCCACAAATCCTCTTATAAGAAAAGGAAGTAAAGGGATAGAGGATATTCACAGACCAAGTCGCATTGGGCAGTTTTTTGCAGAAGTGCTCTTTCTTCTATCCAACTGGAAGGTGAGGGACATTTTCTGATCATTACATGTATCGCTGTTTGAAAGACCAACGTTTTTCACAATCGAATTGTGCTATTTCATTACAATGACCTGGGAAAGGATGTATTAATAAATACATTGTTTCCATACATACCCAGACAGTACAGCAGGGCCAGGAGGTACAGTGTATCCTTTAGAAATGCCAAGCCCTATACCCTTCCAACAAAATGTATACACCAAGTTGAAAAAACACCTGAAAGCATCAAGGCCCCACAGCCTTATGGGAAATGTTGGTGCAGGTACTTAATCTAGTGATTCACTTTTCTCACTATTCGTGAAAAACCTTAGTTATGATAATCCTTTTCTTCCAGGAAAGTGTAGATACCTTCCATCATTCACCATGTACTAATCGTGGTTATTAAGTATAATGTGTACCCAGCGAGCTGTGCAGTCTTGCTGTTCATTACAAACACCTTTAAGTCAAAGTTTTTTCAGTATATTGTATATCTATATATATGTGCAAGTCTAATTGATCACAGGCACCACCTACTTACCAATCAATGCTTTCCAGACTACCAGTAGTTCTTGCTTGCCCGCTTTAATGAGTGCATTAAGTGCTAAATTTTAAATAAGTGCCTGAGTGCTTAATATAGGAAATAAGTTATAGCTATGTCAGGCTTATTGATGAATGCATGATGCCTGATGGAATTTTTTTTCCCACAGTATTTGATTCCCTTTTTGTTAAACCAGAGTGGATCAGTGGTTTATTACCTGACACTTGCATCTGCAGGTCAGTGATCAACAACAAGTTTTGATGACTTTCAACCTAATACGTCCTTATCTGAAGAACCATAATACAATCATAAATATTTTTTGTCCATTGATGTCATTCATGTTCTAGATTTGTCTGTTGCTGTGCCAGTTACTAACTCTTTGACTATGATCATCACCACATTGACTGGGAGGCTTTTAGGTGAAGACAATATTAATGCAGGTATTTATGATAAAGAAGTCTCTTGAAAGACTCAGTTAAGACATGCTCAGTTGAAAAAAATAGTAATAATAAATAGCTTGTGTGACAGGTGATCACCACTCCCTGGTGACTCCACAGTTACTTTTATGGGAGAATAGGTGGCCTGGTGGCTTGGGTCCCAGACCCCAAGTCTCTAGTTTAAAGTCATGGATAGGAATAGGAACAGGAATGGGTTAAAAGAAAACTGGCAAGAGACTGGTACCTACAATATGGTCCAAGTTACTTGATAATACAGAAATTGGGATAAGCCTCTAGTTAGCAGCTGTGCCATCCAGTCTACTTTAAAAACTTTTTGTATTTGGATGAATGCAAGAGTTTGAGGGTGCAAAATCTTACTTCTTCATGCCATGCTTTGGATCAAGTTCTTAACAATGGCGTTTTATTTGCAGGAACATTCCTTGGAATGATGCTTGTTGTATGTGGGGTGAGCATATGTGTTATGGATAAAACACTATAAATCACCATATAAGTCCAAAAACTAAGCCTGTTTCTCAGATTTACACTCTACCACATCATTCACACAGGATTTGGTCAACAGTGCCACCCCATTTTGCTAGGGCAATGGGATCTGACCCAAGTGTTGTGCCAGATTCAAAGAGGGTGCACGTGCCTTGCTTTTGCAGGAAATGGCAAAGAACCTTTGAGACACCATTATTGTAGGGTAGAACCACAGTGGATTTGGAATTGTGCATAGGAAAAAAATGCAAATTGCTTTGAATGGAAAAATGCTTTGAAGGGATGCATGTTTTATAATTTTCAAATTTCAATAATGAAAATGTCATTGTTTTAGGTTTAAAAACTCAACCTGATAACTTTTAATCTGTGTACAGTAAGTTTTAATAGTCAGTTATTGTTTACCATAGGAATACAAACATGTTTTCTATCACTAGACAACAGAAAAAGCTCTCATTTAACTATCCCAATTTACTGTCATTGTCTTGATCAGTTTTGTTTAGTTTTGTGCCAATTGTCCAATCCATTTCAAGCAGTCTGTTTCTCAAGACACCTGTTGCCTTAGGAACCACCTGTGGGCAATTAGTAAAGAAAAACAAAAAAATAATTCATGAGAATAGAGGCTATTATGCAAGCATTCTTTAAATGAGTAAATTGGGTAAAAAAGCTTGATACTCTCCGACCTTGGGTCAAATTTTAAACTCAGTCTTGTTGCACTTTCATGAACATAATATTATTCAAGGTAAAAAATAGTAAGACAGTATCATGTATGAGAGGATCATTATTCATAGGTATAGAAGTTACTGGTATGTAGAAGTGGTTTCCTCTTGGCTAATGGAAAAAAAGCAAAATTGCATTGAATGCTCTTGAACTCTATTTACACCAAGAAATGGGGCAGTGTCCATCACCTGCTGTGAAATGTTTAACTCATAGCTCATGAGAAGAAACCCCCTAGTAAATAGTCATGGTTTTAACAGCACTTACTTGTGTACATGACAGGTTTAGAGCACACATCCTGACATCCGTCGAAGCAGCACATTTTAGCCGGGGGGCAATCCTTGTCTGACTTGCACTCGTTGTTTACAGGAGCAACACACTTGTCTGGTTTGGGCAGAGCTGGACACTTCAGAGGTTTGCCTACAGAAAACAGTGATTAACATACATAATGATGTAAAAAATGCGATTAAGTCGTCTAAGTCTTGCGCAAAAAGCGCGCAAGCAGAGCCCCTTACTTAAGAAAACATGATAATTTATCAAGCTGAGACACAAAATTTTATTTTACGAGTACAACTGCCCTGCACCAAGTGGGAACTTCGGGTAAATGAAGGAGAGTTAACTATAGCTGACTCGGCCTTTTCTAACTGACTCCTGGCTTTTAGGGTAGGCTGAATGTTTTTATTAGGTTTACACGTACTCATCCGTTGACAGTACAGCTACAGAGGTCACCGTCCAGTGTAATGTTGCGCTATCCACCAAGAAAAAAAAAGCTGTTTGTACACCAAGGTTCATAGAGTAATGAAAAGCCCTGAAAGCCGTACAATTTGATGGGGCCTGGTTAGTCAAGGGAAATTGCTAACGGCAATTAAAAGGAGGGCAAAACGCAGACTTGAAGAAATCTCGAGCGTATGATCATTTTCGCGCTACTTACTTTTATAGGAGTTAAACGTCAAGTACTCGTGAATTTTTTTGTTGCCGGGTCGTATATTCATATAAACGAAAAAAACAACTGCAACAAACCAACAAGTAATTGCACCGTTTAGTGGCGCTAAACATCGATTATTCGTTTTAATGACTAATGATTCAGGAGTCAAAGGTCTCACCGCACGAATACATAACAGATAAGTGGTTGTTGGGTCCACGGCAAAGACGGCTAAGGGCAGACTCGGCTTTGACTTCACACGTACTTCTCCAGCCACACAAACTCTCGATCTTCTTGGTCACGTTTTCATAACAAGGCAAAGTGTCAGGGCCCTTGCTATCGACTTGAGCGATGAACTGTTTGTAGGGACAAATTGTTGGATCTCCAGTATCACCAAACTTTGCTTCGTAAATTATGAGCGAGTCCAAAGGATCTTTGCAGGACATTCTCAGGGATTCTCCGTGGCAGGCCTTGTCTTTGTTAACGAGTCCAAGACCTTCAATTTTTACGTCTGAAAATGAACAAAATCTGGTCGAACAAGTAGCAAAGTTTACGCAGGCGCGCATATTAGTAAACATGTTTCAGACAACCGAACTTTACCTCAGATTTCAAAATAACAGTGGTGCGCACTAAGCAGGCCGCCATACCAACGAATGAGTTTTTTCATTCCTTAGCATTTCCAGCTTGAACCCGCCCTTTCACTTTGAAAACGGAAAGTTTTTGAGCGGAATCACTGGAAAACTCCTCAGGAAAAGTAGAGACTTTAACATTGCTTTTCAGCATGCGTTCCGTTCTTCCCATCTTGGAAAAATTCTCATTGCTATTGTTGTCTTATAACGGTGATGATAATATTTGCATACCAGGGAAAAATTCAACCTACCCCGGCAGGTTTTGCCATTGCTATCCAGGAAAAATCCCGGATGACAGCTGCAACTGAAGGAACCGTTTGTGTTAGAGCAAACCTGATCACATCCACTGGAGCTCGCGGCGCATTCATCGTCATCTGGTGAGTCAGATATGTATGTGTTATTGATTGTGCGTGGGGGCCAGTTCGCTTCATGTTGCCTAAGGGTTTTTTTGCGTTTTTTTTTTTTTTTTGGATCGAGTCGAATGTGAAATCCATGAAAACGTGAAAAAAAAAAAAAAACAAAACAAAACAACTAGTTTTTGAATTACTATGATGATGATCTAAATGAATCACTTCAACGGAAACTAATATCCATCCATCGTGACAAAGAAGGCAGAGCTCATGTAGACTCAAGTGAAGGGCCAGAAGATTCAATATTCGATAGATTTTACTTTTGTGGGACCAAAGCGGGTCGTCTCGAACGTGTAAGATGCTCTGTTGGCCATTTAGTGCACATTATTTCCTTCACTTTACCAACTCAGGAGCCAGCCATATTAACCAACCTTCACAGGTTTTCGATGTTTCGTTGAACTTATATCCAGGTTTGCACTGACAAACATAGCTTCCGGGAGTGTTAACACATCTGGCCTCTCCACAGTAGGGGGGTCTGTAACTACTGCATTCGTCTTTATCTGATTCAGAGAAAAAAGAAACAAGGCTTGTCAAAGTAAAAGATGTTTGTTAAACGTGAAAGTTTACTGGGTCCCATTTATCATTAAAAGGACTGCTTTGAGCCCGCAAGTTGAGTGGATGTGGATTTCCCGCAGAACGTTGTCGCTTCCTAACTCTGTAATTTCTTACTTCTGAAGCTAAATACGATGGACGATGGATAAAAAGACTCAGTTTTGTAAGCTTGAAATATGGAGTGGTTATTTGCCATGTCTAACCAACGTATATCAAAGTTTAATGCGAGTGTCGAACTGGAAGTTGTATTTTTATTTCTAAACGTTTAGTTACATAGATTTGTAAGGTTCGATAGGAAAATAATTGTTAAAAAAAGAGGCCAATTTCGAAATGTATGGAATGAACGTCCCTACCCTGGCATGTCTGTTTGCCGTCTTTGTATCCTGTTCGGTATCCTTTGGGACAGGTACAGTAATAGTAACCTATTCGGTTATTACAAACCCCAACACCACACCGGTTAGGATCTTCATTGCACTCGTTAATGTCTTGATGAAAAAAGAAAATAATAGTTATTCTTTGCACATGATATTTTGGAGTTTACCTGTCCAAATGGCGTGTAGATTCATAAAAATAAGCTTTATTTGATGTGTCATCGTACGCCTTATTGTAATCAATGGTTATCTCATATTAACTTGTTTATTCTTAGTATGCGTGGAGCTCAATCTTACAGCTAAGGTTTTTCAGTTTTACTTACCCTTGGGAAGTCAAGCCTTCAAATTTCTCTAAACGTTTAACCTTGTTTTCGAATTTGAATTTGGTGCTAATAATGGCGAAGTTGCCATTTTCATACGAAGAGAAAATGAAAGTACCCACAGTAATCTGGATATCTTTCAAAGGTGTGCAAGCTGTATTTATATATTTAAATATTTGAGAGAACCCAATCATCAATGACTCCTCTAACCAAGACTCAGTGAATACATACCACGGCATACGCCATCCACAAAGTCTTTCTTGTAACCGTTCCAACAGACACAGGTGGTATTGCCGAATCCGAGGTCCTTGCAAGTTGACTTACTACTGTAAGGACACCTTCGTCGTCCCACAAAGTAACAATTGTTGACGCCTGTGAAATCAATACGAGTTAGAAATGGGTGTGGATCTTTATATAACCTGGGGACAAAACACATTCGAATCTCCAGAAACGCTTTTCAACCCCCTGTATTGTCTTTGTTATAGCTTCACGAGGACTAGATGAGCGTTTCCGCGTATTTCTGATTCTTTTTTCACATTTTCTAGCTTAAGCTTCTTTTAAACATATTTTAAAAGACAAATTTTGATTAACTACAAACCTTTGCACGTCTGCGAGTCATACCCAAGTTTGTAACCGTCAGGACACGAGCATTCACGCTTTCCTTTAACCAAGTTGCAAGTGTGCGAGCATCCTCCATTCTTGTTCACACAAGGGTCGACGTCTGAAAGGAAACGTGTCAATCTTGGCTTAACTGCTTGACAACTAATTTGTGTACTTACACCTTTGATGTTCAAGCCAACTGACACGCCCACTTTGGTAAGAGGACGGGTGGATGCAACAGCCCAACCCTTTCCCTCGGTCACACTATCTTTAAAACCTATCGAACAATTTCTTGTCACATTTCCCGCCATCATAACTGATGTGAACATCAACTGCTACTATGAATTTGCGATGTTTTATAAAAAAATCCTTACGGGGTAGGAGTCAGTAGTTGAACACAAATAGGGTCGCTGAATCTTACCAAAGCTTCGGTAACTGATTTTAAATCCTCTTGCGTTCACATTTACATCGGTTTTGAACGTTATTTCTACTGATTCACCGTCAAGTTTGATGCTCAATACACGAGGAGTCAGTGACCCGCAAACAGCAATTCTCTCGTTGTTATAGGTGCCTTTTTTAACTTTGATTTCAACGAAGTCGAATGCTTCACAAGTTGAAGATCCTTCAAGCTTAATGGAAAAAAAGAAAACCGTTAAGAGACTCTCTCACGGAGAAGCGGGCTGCATTGACCTGCAAGGCAAGTGAAATAATTTGGTGGGGATGGAGGTCGGGATAGCTACATGTGTGCTATTACAGCCCTTAGCCAGTACATGCCAAGGAAACTAGAGTGAAGGTAACACCACCATTTTACTTTTGTCTAAGGCGCTTAAGATATAAAGAGGCAACACTGATGCGCGGAAAGGTGTTTGACTCGAGCGATATTTGCGCGCATTTTGCTTTCGTGCAGTAAATGTCGAAAAGCGTTAGATTATTTACTTACTAGGAAGTCCTCAATAGTGATATTCACATGGGACTTTTGAGGAGAGATCTTCCATCTACAAGTGACTCCATTTGGGTAGTTGTTTGGGTAATTTGGTGAAGTTATAACTCCAGTTTCATTGTTGAGGACAGCGCCACACTTTTCTGCTGTAATGATTAGAATGAAAAAATAATTGAATGTGACACTTCGATGAAGTCATCACTTGTTAAAAATCTCAGGGCTATACATGAATTCTACCATTAATTTCCATAAACAAATTCATGACAGCATCAGTTATCTTTTTTCGTCGAAAAAAATTCACACTTTCATGATTCTTGTTTGTGAAATGAAGAGGCACTTCCTGAGTAACTCCCTATTAGGGTTGGACCATTAAAAAGGGATGGAGAGAAGGGTGAAACGAAAGTGCACGCAGAAGAAAACGCCGTTCAGTATGAAAGGTTCACATGCATCAGTAGAAAATAAAGGCTGCCCTAAAAACGAAAAAACAAAAAAACAGATTTCACCCTTGGATATACAAAAACAAACACTATCATCATTCAAAACCCTTAACCCCTCCACTTTTTTTATAGTCCGTTAATTGTCTTGTCAGGAGCCCATTACTTGATGTGCTCAAGATCCATGGGCTCCTGGTCTTTTTTTATGCGCGTGGATTCAAACTTCTGCAATTGTTCTTATCTTTAAAACGTGAAAGCGCCCATGTATTTTATAAGCACCTCTTCCTAAAGAATCAAGCTGTCAAGATCGGTTTACAATAACCTAATATCAGGATAAGGAGCCGCACCACGGGAAATCGCCAATTAAATCACTGTTAAATAATAACTTTGATTGACCCAACTGTCATCACTTCCCAGTTACACAAGACAGAGTTATTCTGTGGTAGAGACGAAATTTTCACACCAGCCAAAATAAAAATGTCTCTTAAATTTTCAACGGCGAGTTCTACAACCTTTAAAATTCTACTCTCGTTCTTTGATAAAATACTTCGGCGTCTTTCTGAAAACCATTCCAAAAAAGTTGAGATCGACTGCAGTGAGAGATCAGTTCTGATGAGACATAACGTCAGTCGAGTGTAAACGAATAACTTGAACAAATTGCGAAATCGATAAACAGTGTTGAATTTTCCAGTGAATAGTGCCCAACCGAGCTTTGTTTGGGGTTCAAAAACAGTGACTTCACCACAAACACCATCACCACGTACAAGGTTTAAAATTATCACAAGGAGATCAATCTAATGAGGATCGAGACCAGACAAAGCAGTCATCAAATGTTGACTTTTACAAAGCTCTCGACTGACAAAAGGGTTATTCTCCCCTCACCTTCAACCGCCACAGATGAGCCAAGGAAACACAACAAAATCAACGAAGTGGTGAAGATCGCCATAACTGTGTGTATTTCTTCTTGTGCTGCACTGACACGGACTCCACTGACGCAAAAAGCGAATGCGTTTCAGCGCAAAGTGTAACTACTGTCAGCAGGCTTTAATGGATCACGTGACATCTCCGCCCACGCAGCACGCGCGCCTTCTTCATAAAGACGACACCTCGAAGTTTTCTTCCGTCTGCTCATAGATTTCCTGAGCAAGGAGACCCAGGGAATTAAGAATATTTCCGGTCATACGTGGGGATATCTTTTTCTTATATTACTTTTGACCCAGTTGATGTTCTTTCATACGCCAAGAATGAGCGAGGCTTTGCACCTCAGGCACATCTTATGTGGACTGATGATAGATAGAAAATATGTGGTTTAAAAGTACGCAACTATGCATGAGCATACGCCTCGGTCGATCTTGTAGATCAAAAAGTGGATTTCTTACAATTATTTAGATGGAAGTTTCGATCTTAACTATACCTACTTTTGGAGGAGACTTTTAACCAAAAGCCCCATGTCTCTCCAATCCCAAAATCATTTCTTCGCTTAGTTTTCAAGATCAATCCAAATTCTGGGCTATGAAAAAAGCCAAACTGAACGCCAAAGTTAAATTGGATGATAAAGTATTGAATGGATTCCGGATGTTCTTAAGTACCACGCCCTCCCGTGGGAAGGTGGTGTGTCAGCAGCCGCTCATTGGATGCGGCTCATATGCATCTTAATCACTGACGGAAAGAAGATCTGATCGCATCTATCCTACACCTCCTTTTGAGGGGGGGTGGGGGGGGGGAGGGAAGAACAGATCCACAAGTTGTAACTTAGATTATGACATTAAAAATCTCATCTACAGCCGTTCTTTTTGGTGTCCGAAATGCTATTTCCAAATGAAGCCTCTTCTGTTCTGTGGGAGAGGTGGAGGAGAGGGCGAGCGTGGCGTGATATTCCAGAGAAAGACTGCAAAAGAGGCTAAATACACTGTTCTTTAACCAGATTTTTGAACATCGTTGATAAGCTGGCATAACTACATCTTGTTTATGATTATCCTATAACTGTTTTACCACATTTTGGCGACTTCTGTGATTTACTGATGAACGGACGAACAGTATTTGTTTCGTGAAACAAAGGGGCAAAATGTTGTTGATGGTGACATCAACTATGCGTCTGTTCTCCCATAGATCGTAAGCAAGAACCAATAAAAATACCGTATTTTAAGCACGGTAATTTAGGGCGTCAAGCTAAAACACATCAAGACGGCCTCAAATCGCGAGGAGAACAACACAGACTACTCTCTACGAAGGTAAGACTTTATTTCTTTGATTATTTCACACAACTTTACATTTACGGAGCTCAAAAGCAAGTCCAACTAAACCGCAATACAAACTCTTTATTTATTCACTGTGAAAGAGCCTGTGATAGAGTTTGGGCCACCTATGATGCTGATCGTTTCGAAAGCTGCAGTTCTCGAAATTTTTTTGGCGGTTAGCGCTTGGATTTTGAATGGATCTCCGATTGAATGCGACGAGAAGTGTCAACTTTTCAGTTTATCTGGTTTTCGATTTGGAAGCCGGGCGATTCTTATTTCTGGGTGAAAATCGGCTTCGCGCTAGAGCGGTCGAAAATGAGCTTTCCACTCTTGTCTTCTTCTTATAACGTACAGTAACAGTCGACGCAAAACCCACCAAATCGCTCAAATTCGCCATTTAGAGCCACATAAACGACAATACACGGCAAGTGAGGTAGGTGTACATTTATTTTGAGCTTTAACTCAGACATTTCATGATATAAGTTTACGATAATAAGACTCTTCAATATTCTCCCATACATTCCTTTATATTTCGAATAAAACAACCAGACTCGTCGCTTGTCTGGGTCCCCTGTGATGTAACATTTTCCTTTCAGTGCCTGTTGGTGGTGTTTGGATGAGAAACAAGTGACGAAAGCAGTCGCAAAACACTGTAATGAAATGGAGAGTACGTTTAACTGGGTGCGTAAGGCGAATCCAATTAACGTCATAGTCAGGGTGTGGACAAAACCTGGCCTAGGCTATGGCCTACCATGTGGCCTACCCTGTGGCCTAACCTGTGGCCTACCCTGTGGCCTAACCTGTGGCCTACCCTGTGGCCTAACCTGTGGCCTACCCTGTGGCCTACCCTGTGGCCTACCCTAGGGCCTACCTGTGGCCTACCCTGTGGCCTAACCTGTGGCCTACCCTGTGGCCTACCCTGTGGCCTACCCTGTGGCCTACCCTGTGGCCTACCCTGTGGCCTACCCTATGGCCTACCCTATGGCCTACCCTGTGGCCTACCCTGTGGCCTACCCTAGGGCCTACCCTGTGGCCTAACCTGTGGCCTACCCTGTGGCCTACCCTGTGGCCTACCCTATGGCCTACCCTGTGGCCTACCCTGTGGCCTACCCTGTGGCCTACCCTGTGGCCTACCCTGTGGCCTACCCTATGGCCTACCCTATGGCCTACCCTGTGGCCTACCCTGTGGCCTACCCTAGGGCCTACCCTGTGGCCTAACCTGTGGCCTACCCTGTGGCCTACCCTATGGCCTACCCTGTGGCCTACCCTGTGGCCTAACCTGTGGCCCACCCTGTGGCCGACCCTATGGCCCACCCTGTGGCCTACCCTGTGGCCTACCCTGTGGCCTACCCTGTGGCCTACCCTGTGGGGTACGGAAGCCGAAAAGGGACGATCCAAAAATATTTTTCAAATCCCGAAAAATATTTCAAATCGCATTATTTATTTTAAACTCACTGTCGAAAAGTTTGACAAATCCAAAGATATTTTGCAAATCCAAAAAAATATTTAGAAATCCAAAAAAATGTTTTCGAAATCCGAAAATATTTTGAGATCCAAAAAAATTTTTTTAAAATCCGAAAATATTTTGCAAATCCAAAAAAATATTTTGAAATCCAAAAACATTTTGTGTTAAATGGGAACACTAAGAACTGTAGTACGATCGAATCAGCGCGCGTGGCGCAATCTGAAAGCAATCAAGACAACTTAACGATCGAGACAGTGAAATAAATAGCTGTACATCTACAAAGGCGAACGATTCAAAAAAGACGCAATCCCTGATGTGCGTACTCATTTTAAACAAACTGAGACATTTCTGTATACACACTATAGTTCCTGTCACCCACAAGGAATTAAAAGAGACTTCATAAAAGGGGAGACCCTTAGACTTCTAAGAACAAACTCCTCTCAAACAATATTTGAGGAGAAAATTGCAAATGAAGCGCATTTGCTAAAGAGAGGCTACCGAGAGGACCTCATTAGCACAACCCTCTCAGAAGTGAATTAAAAAACAGGAAATTAGCTCTTCAACAGAAACAAAAGACGAACCAACGAGTCTTGCCTTTTGTGTTACACAATACCAACCATCAGTGCCAAACCTAAAGCAAATTCTCATGAGACACTGGTATTTAATAGAAACACAACCACTACTCAACGATATATACAAAAATCCGTTTCTCGTATCTTACAAAAGAGGACGGTCGCCCAAAGACATACTCAATGGGGCCAAACTTTGAATAGGCTACTCTAAACACGCGCTGGGGAGTCGTGTAGGCCTGTCAACCCCATTTTACAACAATTTCTCGTCTAACTATTTCCCGAACAGTGTGTTCTGAATGAAGGTGTTTTCTTTGTAACCCATAGTGACGTAGCCTTCTCTTCAAAGTCCTCACGTTCATTGAAATCCCATGGTCTTCTGCCAGAAAGTGAACAATGGTCTCGTAACGAAATCCCTTATTAAAGTAATGTTTTCTAGCCAATCTTTCGTCTCCCGAGCTGGACAACACACTTTCCTCTTCACACCATTTTAGTGTTCCACAACAAGGGCAGAATGTTTCATTGCTCCCACATTCTCTTCCACATTTATGACAGAACATGTTCTATCCTCGTTCCTTCGCCATTTTGTATGCGGGATGATGCGGGATATGGCAAGGAAACGCTGGGTGACTGCTGGCGCAAAGAGCACGTGACAAAATATATTTTTTGGATTTGCAAAATATTTTGGGATTTTGAAAAAATTGTTTTTGGATTTCAAAATATTTTTTTGAATTCGCAAAATATTTTCGGATTTTGAAAAAATTTTTTGGGATTTCTAAATATTTTTTTGGATTAGCAAAATATCTTTGGATTTGTCAAACTTTTCGACAGTGAGTTTAAAATAAATATTGCGATTTGAAATATTTTTCGGGATTTGAAAAATATTTTTGGATCGTCCCTTTTCGGCTTCCGTAACGAAACACTGCAAATATCACAGCACTCAACCATAACGGTAGGTTAAGGGGGAGGGGAGAGGAGGGGCCAATATTGCGTGGTCGCTGAGGATATACAAAATGGCGGCTTTATGACGCAGGCTGTCAGTTGGTAACATATATTATTACACCACTCGGGCAGTCAGAGGGCCAATAACTAAAATCAACCAATCAAAATGCTCTATTGCCGGTCCAATATTCTCTAAGTATTGGACCGGGCACTGTCCCGAATGGTCCCGAATGATACCGCACTTGTGTCCTTTTGAACTTCAGTGGTAAATAAATCTCTTATTAACCAAGCTTGCTCGGGACCGTACTGGAAGAATATCGGCCCTCGGTCTTTTTTGTACGGACCTCGGTCCGTACTGTCAAGACCTCGGGCCGATATTCCCCCAGTACGGCCCTCGCGCTTGGTTAGTAAGATATATGTGGAGTGCTGGTGTAAAAAAGTAATGAACGGCGTTATATTGGAGAGCATATATATCCAGGTAAGAAAACGCAAACATTATGTGCCAGGCCAATATTTTTAGTGCCGTCAAGTGCTGTAGAGTATTGAATTTGCAACGAGCACCCCGGGACACGCACGCATCGATCGCCGTTGTAAACTTTACTTGCTTTTCCAAAGAAAGGGCCAGTATTGTATTAATTTGAAAGGAGAGCTGAGATGATGTTTGCCCAAAAGTTGCGTCTAACCGGCTTCTGTTCTTCGATTTCCTTATTCTATCAGAAGGTTAAAAAATTTTGATCGGAATGTGGCCGCCAAAACAGCAGAAGAAAGTTGTTGGTAAGACAGTACTCAGGAAAATGTTGAAAGGTTTCCAGCAGTGCTATCCTTTTAAAAATCTGACCACCGGTAGGCCACAGGGTAGGCCACAGGGTAGGCCATAGGGTAGGCCATAGGGTAGGCCATAGGGTAGGCCATAGGGTAGGCCATAGGGTAGGCCATAGGGTAGGCCATAGGGTAGGCCACAGGGTAGGCCACAGGGTAGGCCATAGGGTAGGCCACAGGGTAGGCCATAGGGTAGGCCACAGGGTAGGCCATAGGGTAGGCCACAGGGTAGGCCACAGGGTAGGCCACAGGGTAGGACACAGGATAGGCCATAGGGTAGGCCACGGCCTAGGCCAGGTTTTGTCCACACCCTGTCAATAATCGAGATTTTATCCTTAATAAATTTGGTTGCTTCTTCCAAATAGCTAAGCAACCCTGTTATATTATCAGTATTGTGATCAGGTGCACCTAACAAGACCCGGTGCAACTGCAGGTATCAACACACCGACGTTTTGTGCTAACAACTTGTGTGACTTTCATTGAAGTATTTCATTTGATAAAATTCAGTGCTAGCATATAAGCTAGATAATAACTAACAAAATAATTGTTTATTGAGAGGTGTACAATTTTGGTCAGCTTTATGTTATTTTATGTTATACTGATCAGAGAGAAGATTCTATCATTTCCATTCTACTTGAATCTTGTTTTCAGTAAGGAAAGTAAGTTGGATAGGTCACATTATGAGTGATCTGGCCAGGCTCTTCCAGATTGTCTATCACAAGACTTGTACAGCGCTGCTCATCCTATGGAAAACTGTAAAGGAAGCCAAGGTTTGTAGGACTTGACATGTTGACGCAAGCTAGTCTAGAAAAAAGCCATCCAGTCTGTGTTATGACGTGCAGACCTGACACTATGCCTGGTCCATACATCATGACCTCAAGCTAATTCGTTTCCTCTCCAGTCCTCCCACTTGTCCAAGAAACATGTATTTTCCCCTTGATCTCTAGGATCAATTTGTGGGTTCTTTATTCTAGACTCTGAAACTCTGGAAAAGTCTTGTTTGCACCCTGTGGACAACTTATGGTCAATTATCTGTGGATGAACCTTGGTGCTTGACCTCTGGATGAGCCTTTTTGTATGTGGTCTGTGGACAAGCCTTGGTACATGGCCTGTGGAAAAGCCTTCTGACTTGGCCCTAAGAAAAGCTGTGGTACGTGGGTCTGGACAAGTCTTGGTTGTGGGAAATCGGCAAATTATTTTGTTCTTGCATCCCATTCAGGTGAAATTATTGTGATATTCTTACTTGCTGTTTACAGTAAAAAGGTTCATGGATAATATTTGGTTGGCTTGTGTCACTGGACTTAAATGTACACAACTGATAATGAACAATAACAGCATACAACTATTATTTTGACAGAAGTACATTTTATGATCCACATTGTATTGAAGCTATGGGTGTTTGGTGCTTTGAGCTGGAAAAATATACTGGTTATATGAACACCTAATTACTGCAGAGTAGCATGAAGTTATAATGTGTACATATTGAGATAAACTTAAAGTGCACCTAAACCCCAAAATTTTTTTTCGCTTAACGAAATAAACTTATTTTTTGGAGTATTTCTGTGCAAAAATTTTTTAATTTGCTTAAATCTTAAATTTTCTGTGCCTAGTCAAAATATGGAAAATCGGCCGCCATCTTGCCCCACGACCGAGTTTAAAGAGGAATGGCTCTAGCGGATAATGTGACGTCAAATCGAGAACACGAAAGTCTGCTTTTCACACATTTTCACTTGTTTGGGAAGGTTGTGGTTGATATTGTCCGAAATATGCCAACCAGGTGTGTTGTATGAGGAATGTATGAAGCGTTATACCCTTTTGCAAATTTCGCACGTTGCTACATTCTTCTACAACACACTTAGTCGGCATATTTTCGGACAAAATCGACTACAACCTTCCCAAACAAGCGAAAATGCGTGAAATGCAGACTTTCGTGTTCTCAATTTGACGTCACATTACCCGCTAGAGCCATTCCTCTTTAAACTCGGCCATGGGGCAAGATGGCAGCCAATTTTCCGTATTTTGACTGGGCACAGACAATTGAAGATTTGAGCAAATAAAAAAATGTTTGCACAGAAATACTCCAAAAAATACGCTTATTTCGTTAAGTGAAAAAAAATTTTTGGGTTTAGGTGCACTTTGACATACAAACCATTAATCTCAAATTTAGGGCCACCTCTCAAATAAACTCAGTTCCATTTTGATAAGCACCCCTCCTATTGGCAGTAATTTACAATAGGCACCCCACCTCCAATGAGCTCCTCCTCTCCTTTTCTTCCATTTTTGCAGAAAAGTAATGAGACTTCAAAGGAGGTTTGCATCTGCCCATGTTTTCAAATAAGACATGTGATAAAAATTACTTGTGCCCACACATGATTGCCCCAGTATATTATTATATTAAGTTTAGAAATTAATAAAGAGTACCAGTTAAATTGCAAGTAGTAGTTAGGATCAGCTCTGTCTATTAACATACAACTTGCTGCTGTTTTGAAAACAACTGGAAACATTTTGATATAACCCCATACTATTTCTGAATACTAAGTCCCATTCCCACTGGTAATCTGTTCTTGCCACAGGTTTTTCTTTTCTTTCTTTCTTTTTTTGGTAAAAAAACTACATGCATGATATAGTATGGGGATTATGTAGAGATCTTGTCAACAACCACACGTATCTCTTTTCCTATACTTTTGGGTAGAAAGCACTTTAACACTGCTAGTTTTTAGTATGCTGTTGGGACTCATCTAGTTTAATAATTGAGCTAAGACTAGGATTTGGAGGCTTAGTGTAGCAGAGTGTCACAATTCATGATGACAGGTGCATAGGTTTGACTCTTGTCAGCTGGTATTTCTGAGAACATTTTCCTGAGTGAAATATGTACTCAAAAGACATGTTAATATTAAATAGTACCATTTGTGATTCATCATTAACAAATCCCTCCTAATATCTTGGCTGGGCCTTTCAACAAGTTGGGTCTTTTGCTCTGTCAGGGACATGTCAAAGGTGAGAAATGTTTAACAGTCCACAAGACCTGGTTTTCCTGAACTGACCAGATTTTGATGCAACTTTGTTATATTTTCCTAAGCACCTTGCAGAGGACGTGGCTCAGACAAAGGACAAGTTTTATCAAAGTCAAAAGAATGTTGGACGAGGTGAGATGCAGCTGGTCTGAGTTTGCGTAAGTAAGGTCTATAATTTGAGAGACAAAAAGAACCACAAAGGAGAAATGGATAGAGGAAATATTTGGATTCTCTTCCAGAAAATATAAAACAAACTTACACTATTACTAGGAACTGTGACATCTTAGTTGCAAATGTAAATTGTTCTTGTGTTTGTGCTTGTGTTTTTTGTTTTGTTTTTGTTTACTTGTTTATTTTTATCTTAATGGATGCAGTTAATTCCCGTGGTATGAGAGTGTTGATAAAAACTCTCCTTTGGACGATCCACTCCAGCTGTATGTGCTTGATATAAGGTCGTTTTACCAAAAAGTGCGGAAAAAAAAAGAACACTGAAAAATATTTAAGGACCATCCAGTATGGATATCTTATTACTGAGCAGTGTTTCGTAGCCTTGATAAAGAAGTATAGTCAGAACTCACCTTTGCTTTGGAAAAAAATTTTTTTATTTGAATTGAGGCATCCAAACCATGTTGCTGATCGTTCTTTCTCCTCAGCAGTGTCCAGCAGTATTTAATTGACTCGGAAGCGGGAATGATCTGAGTTTGGGTGAAGGTGGGGGCAGAGTTCTACGTCAATGGCTAACTTCCTTCCAAATCTTAGTGTTTTGTTAATTTTTTTTCCACGTCTCATTGATTATTAGCTAGGCACTTAATATCGTCATAAGATTAAACAAAAGTTGACGAAGCAATCTCCGATTGTTTTCGGTCGGGAAAGTGATTAGAATTACAAACCATTTTAAAAACATAAATATTCATAATGCAGATCGCTTGCTCGTGGAAAGACTTAAAGAGTTGTACTAATAAATGTCTGGGGCCAGGAAACCCATAATGTTTCAACCCAAATACTTTGGACATCGTCAGATCTGTCAAGGCCGGAGAGGTTTTCCTCGAGGTTGCCGAAGCGAGTGGTTTGAATTGAATTTGAGAACGAAGAGGGATGGATGAATGAATGTCATTTTGTCACGACTTTTCTCAAGGTGAATAACCTTTGTATATATTCATTTTGAATTTAAATGCAATGTTCGTGTTTCTAGTTTTTGCTCTCGTAAAACTAATTCTTAGAGTCAAATCTTAAAAGGAAAGGCGTCTAACACACAGTGCAGAAAAACGACAAATATTTAGTCGTAGCCGCCATGACAGTTCTGGAGGAGCCACGTGACTGTTAGAACAGCAGTGAGAAATGCGTACTTAATGTTCTGATCGCTTAATGACTCGTGTATTCATAATTCTGTACTTTTTATTCTTATTCTGGATATGCAGAGTTAATAGAGGGAACTGGTTATGAAAGCCGGCGAACTTCAAACGATAAGAACAATTGGAGCCCTCTGAGGTTGAAGGGTTCCCTCTATAAACTCTGGTATACGGTTTCTTTGATATTGGTATTTCTCCAAGACAGCGATATGGGATGAAAAAATCTTGAAATCAAGTACTGTAACGGATGAAAGAGGAAAGGATGACATCCATAAAGGTTAGCTCTTTAGTTAACTCGGTCAAGGTTGTAACAACTATCGCTGAATTTAGAGAATTTGAGCGATTTAAAGCTAACCAAAATTATAAATGATAGAAAGTGCAAAAACAAAAAAAGAAAAGAAATATATTTCTTTTGTCTCTGATTTTCTTGCTGTCTATCTGATTAATAGGCCAGGTTTTTTCTATTCGAGGGTGGTCAAAACAAGATTTCGGAAACCTGTAGTACGTCGTGTCGCCAAGCAACGGTTTCACGAAAAATGATTTATTGAATCGTTTATGAAAGTGTCATTCACATTTTCACGAGCAGTGTTTTACATTTATAAGGTGCGACCAGAAGCTCGATTCTTTGAGGTTTTTTGAAATTTTTTTTAAATGCGAATTATAAACAGCAGTTGTTTGTGGCTTGAATTTACATTGAAGAAGCAAGCGGTAGGAAATATAATATTAAATAACAGTTGATACTCAATTTACACAAGTATTCTTTACATGTTTGTTATTTACATACCAGTATGATGATCTCAGAGAAATTATAATCACTAAAAGGGAAAGAGAAATTGCTTGCGAACATTTCGATTTATTTCTCAAGTTACTGTAGCGAACTTACTCCTTCAGTTCAATACTTGAACGCAATTAGGAAAAAGCGAGAAAGTAAAATCAGAAAACATTCATCTGCTATCATTTTGAATCGGTAAATCGACGGTACGTTAACGTCTCGGCTTTGTAGAGCGGCTCAACACTGAAGGATTAAATACTGATTTACAATTATTTTACTTTCACAGCATGGAAAACAACATGTTGAAAATCTGGTCCATTTGTTAATGTATCCTTTCTTTTAATTTCTTGCAGACTGGTGCAAGAACCAAACAAAAAAAGGGTGTGATCCAAGTGAAATTCAGATGTAGCTCATTTTTCTCAAGAATACAGCGAGGTAGAGCCAAGTTATTCGTTAAAATCGACGACTTGAGGCTAGACGTAAGCGAATGTGATTTCGCGATTTTGTAGGAGTTTCAAAATTTTTTGTTGATAAATTATTCATGGCAGGGGCTGTTCAAAAGTTTCAAATTTTCCCGCCAAAAAACTTAAAAAAAAAAAATTGGCGCATGCGTAATATAAGCGCCTATATTTTTCTAATATTCATTCGGTAAGTAACATCTGTTCAAATGTAGCAAATTTTCTCGCCAAAGTCTTAGAAAAAAATACGGCGCCCAAAATACGCATGCGCTAGTTTTTTTTTTTTTTTTTTTTTAATCGCAGTCGTATTTTGTAAATATACTTTTCCTTGTTAATAAACCTCATCTTTATTTCTTTGTTGTCTGCTTGTATTGTTAATATACGCTCAATAAACCACAAAAGTTTCATATTCAACAAAGTATTTTATGTTTTAAATTCTTTACAATCACAGATCAATCGACTAATTAAAAAGGTGTCCAGGAAAATTATTCGTGTATATACTAAGACTTTTGGCGGGAAAATTTGGACCAATTTGCACAGAGTTTCCTCTGGCAAAATTGTAACCAGACTTCCGTTAAAATTTCCCGCCAAAATAAAATTAAACAGCATCTCGTGCAAAAGATTTAAAAGTAAACGCCAACTTTTCCTCTCAAACATCAAACAGTCTAGAAAATTCGGCTTCTTATCAATATTGACTATGTTTATCCCCAACTGTTTTTTTTTTTATAACTTCAGTGCTTTGCACGAGATGATGTGTGTGGAATTTGTAAACGAAAAAACATCATGGCAAGCTAAGGAAACAAGTCGTGAAAAATTTGGCTAATTTTGTCACTTTAAAAGTTTGTCTTTGAAACCAAACAATTTCTTTTTAATCCTATTGCTTGCCACGATGGTTTTTTGGTGTAAAAGATCTTAAAAATGAAGCCGTCAGTTTTCGAATGTAACACAGATACAGGTCAAAAAAGTAGACTTCAATTGAACGAAATAAGAATTGTTGGAGCATACTCCAAATTTAAAATAATTTAGGCTCGAAGGGCCTTGAACTTAAATTGGCGAACCAATTGAAAAAATAAAATCGTATTAAGTGTTGGAGCAAGCTCTTCAAATTTGATTTCAGCCGTGAAGGCCAACACATCTCACAATTAGCTCCAATGTCTTAAACCAAATTCGCGAAGTAATTTAAAAAATTAAATAAATCATCTGCCTCCAAGTTAACCACCTTAAATTTTTGCAACAAACTTTACTACAAACAGTTTTGCTTTATTGTAAGTATAAACTGAATTTCAAAACAAATTATAAGTTTGGGCAAGATTATTTGTTTGTGTATTCCTGTGTTACACCGAGTTACTGCACATAAGATCTTCCTTCCACTAAAACTAAGGAGTACGCACTTGAGCCTGTAATTAATTGATGTATGTGTCATTGACCCAGTGTGAGGTCAAGGTGGCTGGTTATTGGCCAAGTTCTTTTCTGCCATTTTTGATCCTAAGGAGGCTAATGTCCAGCCTTTTTGACCAAAGAAGCTTAACTGAATTAACTATTTTAAAACCAAATGCCTGGTCTGAAGAGGAACACGTCATTCACTTTTGCGAGTACGATTCACGTTACAAGGTTAACTGGATTACCCAAGAAGTTCGTAGTGAAGAAAGAACTGTATATAATCCAGCAAAAAGTTAACCATCGCGATATAGAGTTGCACAACTATATTCGCCTTTCACCGTGAGGACACAGTAAAACTCATCCTTTACTTGGGATATAATGAGTTCGTTCTTTGGTTGGTAAAAATCTTCGTGCTTTTTGTTCAGATTTCAAGATCACAAGAATGTATTTTTATTTGTCCCTAATTTCTTGTTTTTTAGTGATATCCTTCATCAATTGCAATGTGCTGGAGCATTTAACAAGAAAATCTAACAACTAATTTGGTTTGGCAAACTATTGAATGAAATAATTCTATTTGTATTTCTGATTCACACACTTGTCCGTAAAAATAACCCTGCCTTACCAAAATTTAAGAGAATGGTTTCTTCAATTTTTTTGTTTGTCCGGGAATACCACGAGACAATTATGCTCGTTCGTAACAGCTAACGCATAATTGCCAATAGTTGTTTTATTGTTTACCGGGCAAAAGATTGATTGGCATGCCTGCGTAGATTTTCGTCCAAAGTGCAAATTATTTTTCAACGTTTTGGGGAATAATTTTCTACTTAATCGAATGAAAGCTTCTCGAGATATGGTATAAAAACCTATACTCATTCGTCACTTTTTACTGGTTTATATACAGGTAGATTTCGATCTAATCAGTTTCTAGAAAAAGCTCTTGACCAGTCAGATTTTTAACGTAACATTTTCACTAATAACCAACCACAGTTGATTGCACAAAGTAGAAGTTCTTAGATGGCACTGTACAGTTTTTTCATTCATATATGGCGAAGAAATGTTTCTTTTTTTTTTTTTAACGAAATACTTAAATTTCGGGTCATCCTCGGTGTAAAAACCTGACGAGGTTTTCTTGTTTCATGAGGTATTGTTTTGCTGTACGCTATTGTTTATAATGTTTTGTTGTCTTTGTTTTACGTCACTCGTGAGCTTCACAGGTTTTTACACCGAGGATGAACCTAAATTTCAAGGTTAATTCAGTTCATGCCGAGATTCAATAGTTGTCAAATCAACATTTTTCGCCAACGTTTTCTCTTGGTAGCACTTTAAGTCGTTTGTAACGTGCTGATAGTCGCAGCCTTTTCTTTGTGTTACCAAGCTTTTGAAAGTCAATTGCTGAAAAGAGCGCAATGTTGAACACTGATTAACGTACCAGTCAATAGTGGGGTTTGAAAGTCGGCGCTGTTCAGAAGTGCGCTTTTTGAAATACATAATACATAATACATAATAAATACATAATACAGGCAAAATTTACATTTTATATTTCAATTGGTCTTTGTACGAGGTCTTTTGTTCGAGTGCCACCTTAACAAATATCAACTTTGTGCAACGTCGACTGGGGTATAATGGCAATACAAACTGTTAAGCAAACCAAAAAGGCGAGTAGTACTTCGAAATCAACGATTTCCAGTTTCAGCTAAGCTCTGTGGCCAAGTTTAAATAAATTTTAAGTCATTACTTTAGTTATTTCAACGAATTGAGATGATCTGAGATGAACTTAACCAAATAATAGCTTGTAGTTCAAATAAATCATGAGATTGTACAAGGTTTTCAGAACAATTCGCATCATTACGAACTATTTCAAAAATGGTGGCCAATTGAAAACTTTACACTTACCAGGTAACCAGTTTTATCCATTCCAATACTCGAGAGAATGAGGACTTCGCACAATACTTTTACCGTCCAAAGAGCCACCATTTTTGCTACTCTTACTCAATAATTTAAAATTCTTATCTTTGCTGTATCCCACTAATAATCTAGTCATTCCAGTGAATCCTCGTGACCAGACTCTTTGTCTTTCCATCCTTTTGACAAATTTCTTCTGAAAATAGAAATCATGAATGTGATCAAGTAATGCTTACTGTCTCAGAACGAAGACGCACAATCTTAAGACCCTAATTTCTATATAATACGTACCCACTATGTACAGTAATAGATAAAAAGGGAGACACCGAGACTTTCGAAATGTAATGTTCAATGAAACAAAGGTTACCAAGTTATTTGCAGAAGAGTCGTCACATGTGCCGTGACAACATTCAACACTACTGAGCTATCTGAAGAAATTTAACACAACATTTTGCTGAAGGAATACTCACTTTGTGTTGTTAGTAACACGAGAGTGCTTCTATTACTTTTCTGAATGATCTAACGTCTTCTTTTCAGAATTTTGAAAGGCACATCTTCACTCGTCGACGAACAGCGTGTTTGCTGAAAATTCTACAATTCCTGATGAATATGGATTAGCAGTTTCAACCAATAATTGACTGATACGTCTCTGAATTGGTGCGGAGTTTTGTTTGCACGCTTTAGAGCCAATTGAGAATCAAGAGGAATGAGATACATTGTGTGAGAGGAATTGGCATGTGAGAGGAAGAAAAATCAGCATTTACTGAACAGTAGAAATTATTCTGTACGAGGAAAGAATTTTGGAATGCAAAAAAAAAAAAAAAAAAAGACCATTGAATAAATTCACCAGTAAGCGTTGTAATATTCAAACTGTGAAAAGTTATTTTGACAGGATTTCCTTTTAACTCCATACTATGCATTTTGCGCACATCAAGTTTTATTAATAACATAAACGAAGGGGCTGATGCTTCGCCTTAGAATAGTATGGGGTTACACAGAATTTTTTCATTTATTTCAAAAGCATATTGAGACATCAAAGACTTGTTATCAGCATGGAGAAAAATATGATGTGAAATTCAAGAAAATAAAATCCAAAACGACAAGATTCCCCGCGCCAGGGTTTGAACCCTAACCACGGACCGCAACAGGGTGCAGTCAGATGTTCTACCCACTGAACTACGGGGAACTTGTCTATACAAAAGACTAAAGTTTAAACTCATCGTTTAAGTGTCCTATGCACTGCAAAGATCAACTCTAGAAACAGGCGCTATTCCATAGGACGACAAGAGTCTCCTTTACAACGATTTGCAATTGTCTCAATTACTAAGAAAAAGTTCTGTCCACTTCATGATTTGTTGTTTCTATTGAGGACAAGACGATCTTAGATCGTAAGTCGGGCTACAAGGAGGCATGCTGTTATGAGTGTTGACCATTCATGGTGCACAGTGGTTGTAAAATGAAATACTAAGAGGTACCAAGGTTCTGGTTTGTGGGCGTGGCGTAAAATTTTTTTCCACCCCCAGTACCCTAAAAGGTATTAGAGAAGCTGCTGCTGTGGAGTTCGAGGCTGAACAGCCCAAGAATTCTTTAATCCAGACATTAATAGTTGAGATTGTCTCACTCTCATGCTGTTGTCTAATTTTGAATTGGATTGTGTTTATAGAACTTATCTGTTGCAATCTTTTCTTTTTCGGAGCGGGCTCCAAATTGTCATAATCATATTTTCGTCTGTGCTTTTGCATAATGTGTTTGATTTGATGGAGGTCCATGTTAGATTAACAACAACAACAACAATTTATTTCGCATTAGGGTGGGGGATTACAAGGATTAAAAATTACTCAAGAAAAATAAAGAAAAAGAAAAACCTTACATAATTGACACTGCCCGCAAGTAGCACAGGCTAGTCGTGGCGGGCAGTGACAACAATTTGTTAAGAGTCTAAAGCAAATTATAAAGGAAAAGATCATTACAGCTTAAGTATAAGAATAAAAAGAAAAGAGAAAGAACAGCAGATAAATAAATGCACAAATGTAGAAAATAGTTAAATTAAATAAATTCATAAAAATAAGACAATATAAACATACAAAATTAGCTATTTCAGGCACAAGGAGCAATTGAGGCTTGAGAATTTTTATAGGGAGCGAATTTTTTGGAGAAGAGATGCCAAATCGATATAGTTATTCTCAACGGCCAGGATATTCAGAACTGTACTATGGATTTTTTCCTTAAACTGTTTATGAGTCAGATCACGTGTAGTGATACTCAGAGAATTCCACAGGACAGTTCCAAATCTAGCAACAGAATTTGCTAGAAAAAAATTGCATTTCGTAGTGAATAAAATCTGTTTTAAGTTTCTTTGTAACAATGTTAGAAATAAGCCGTACTAATGATGGTATACCACTTATTTTTATTTGTTGTGTTGCAGGTTCACAAGTATCTTCATAGATCAATAAGGAGAACATGTAATTTGCTCCGACTGTTTGTTGAAAAATACAAGTAATTCAGTAACTTGCAAGCCACAATGTATTTCCACTGCAGTTGTTGAAAATTAAGTTTTCCAATTTGTTTTTTGTATTGTTTAAACTACTGGATAACATCCCATAGCTTTGAGCTTTAAGTTGGAATGAGATCTCAACTCCACAAATATCAAGACCTGTGTATAAATCTGCCCTTTTTAGAAGCCTGTTGATGCCCATGTTATGATAGAATTCATTTCCTCGGTCAGTTATCCAACATAGGGTTCTGGAATTCCAATAACTACAAGACTTTGCTGCTGAGTAACACATTGCATAAAGCCCTACAACAGAGCATTGTTTACAAGAGCAGTTTTTGTTCTTCTCTAAAACTGTTCACTGCATTTATTTCACATGTACTAATCTGCACTCCTCTGAGTTCATAATTGTCAATTGGAGTGTATAGTCTGGAAATACTGTACTAAGCCCTGAATAGATGGTACTTCCAATAGTACACATGTACCTGAAGGATGGCTTCTACCATATTTGTCTCTTGCATGAGAATCACATATAACACCCATTATCAGTATGATAGATACTGACAACAATACATTCTTTTGTCACAATAAATGAAGAGTAATTTTGTGACAAGAGTGGTTCAAACGCCCTGTTAAAGACTTACTGTACTGATATCCCCTTCATTATTGGATCACAATAATGTAGATTACCAGTGTAGCTTTCACTTCAATTAAGCTAGTAATTTTTCTCAGACAAAGCAATCATTGATGGTAATTCTGTTTGCATAAAATACACCTGCCCTTGTGACAATGTTGAATACAATTAATTACCCATCTTCAAAATTTGTACCAGGTCTTTACAGGTATGCATTCCTTTTACCTAACTATAAATCAAAGCAATCAAACTCATAGCAACACATTGTTTTCCAGCATTTTCACCAAAGTACATAATATCACAATATAACTTGAATATATCAACAAAGTTGAAATGGTATATTGGCCACCGTTATGATTATAAAAGCTGACGTTTCGAGCGTTAGCCCTTTCGTCCAAGGCAGAAAATGGAGCTACGTTATTGGTGGGAACATGGCAACGAGAAAAACACGAATAAATTAGTGGAATGAAAAGCGTTCGTTGATACTTGTGGGATTTAGACTACCGGTTTGAAAGATGAGCTTTTGTTCAAGAGTTTTACGGCGTTCCGTGCTACCTAAGTGTAAGGAAAGACCGCAGATTGCCATATGTTGCTTAGAATGATTAGGTCAATTAAAATGTCTAGCGACTGGTTTCGATGCGTCCTTGTCATTCCTCTCCACGTCGCGATGGTGTTCTCGGAATCGGTCACCTAGTCTTCTACCTGTTTCGCCGATGTAAATCTTTTTGCAATAAGTGCAAGTTATGCAATCGATTTCATTGGCGGAGGTGCACGTGAAGTGATCGGTGATCTTAATGGATCGTTTGGGTCCCGATACTTTCTCAGTGTTGTGAATGAAAGGACACGTTTTGCATCGTGCACGAGCGCATTTAAAAGTGCCTGGTTGGTCATTAGTCTGAAAAGAACTTCTGACCAAAAAATTGCCTTTTTTTGTCGCGTTTGAATGAAATGAGCGGAGGCTGCGAAAAGATAGTGCTTGTCTCTGGATCGTTTTGAAGTAATTTAAAGTTTTTAAGAATGATAGATTTAACTGAGTGGTTGCGAGGGTGAAACGTGAGAGTGAATGGAACGCGGTAGGAATCTTCCTTTTGTGACGTTTGTAGTGCTGAATGTCGATCAATAAGTTGGGCGCGGTGATAACCCGCTTGAACGACAGAATCAGGATAACCACGTTTATCGAAAAACTGGCACATTGACTCTGATTTGTGGTGGAAATCAGAGTTATCACTACATAAACGACGAAGTCTTAGAAACGGAGAAAAAGGAATGGAATTCTTAACGTGAGATGGATGCGGAGACGAATACAACAAGTAATTAAATAATTTGGATATATCAACAAAGTTGAAATGGTAAATTGGCCACCGTAACGATTACAAAAGCTGACGTTTTGAGCGTTAGCCCTTCGTCGGAGCTAATTATGCGAGTCTGTAGGTTTGTAATACACACTAGTGCATAAACCGTTGCCTTCAATTGAAACTTTGATGTCTAAAAAGGATAAAGAATTGTCAGAAATTTCCAAGGTGTATTTCAGAGCCGGGTAAAAAGAATTGACTGCGGTTATGACTTAAGTCAGCTTCTCTCTGGTAGAGGAGGTGGCACCTATACAGTCGTCGGTGTAGCGACAGTAGAGTTCAGGTTTGGAGCCGTTGTCTTGGCTGAAAAATTTGTGTTCGACAAAACCTACAAAAAGATTGGCATAGCTAGGTCCCATTTTGGTACCCATGGCTACACCATTGGTTTGTTTGAAAAAGTTGTTCCCGAATGAAAAACAATTGAGTGTGAGCACTAGTTCGGCTAAGCGTAGTGGTGTTTCAGATTTAGGTTCCTTAACAGTATGTTGATAAAAAAAAAATGTTTAAGGGCCAGAAGACCTTCGCCATTAGGAATAACAGTGTAAAGAGACGTAATATCCATGGTGAAAAGAAGTTTGTTTTGGCCAAGGAAATTAAAGTCGCGAAAAATTTGAAGAGCGTGTTGGCTGTCTTTAACGTTATATGATGGTAAAGTTTTGACGATGGGAGCCATAGTTTTGTCTAAATAGCTGGAGATAAGTTCGGTAGGGCAACTGCAAGCCAGGACAATGGGCCGACCTGGGTTGTTAGGTTTGTGAATTTCAGGTAAAAAGTAAATACAAGAAGTTCTAGGAGTGGTTATGATGAGATTTTTTGCTTTGGTCGGCAATTCTTGTTTAGTTATGAGTTGGTTGATCGTACTCTTGACGGTGTTTTGATTGTTGGCAGTGCGGTCTTTGTCGACCTTTTGATAAAAAGAGGTGTCAGAAAGTTGCCGCAAAGCTTCTTTTTGGTAGAGGTCGGTGCGCCAAACAACGACTGAGCCGCCGGCCGTTTTTGTGTTTTCTAAGACTTTTTAGAGCCGACCACTCTTCACAAGCGAGATTGGAAAATTTGGTAATACGATTGAAATTAAGTTTGTTGATATCGTGGCGACATTTTTTGATTAAAAAGTCTAATGATGCGAACTGGCCCTCTGGGGGAGTCCATTTAGACTTTCGAGTCTGAAGTGTTTCGAAAGTGTCTTTGTTCGAGGTGTTAGAATCATCCTCTTTGTCGTGAAAAAAGGCTTTTAATTGAACGCGGCGAAGAAATTTTTCTATGTCTTGTTTAATTGAGAATTCGTCCGTTGTTTTAGAAATGGGAACGAAAGGTCGGATTTTTCTGAATCGGAAAGTGAGAGGTTTTCTGGAAAGGTAACTACAGTTTTGAGTTTTTCTACAGTTTTATTTTTTTTCCTACTATATGGTGCCTTGATTGTTTAAGTAGGATCAATACCATGGATAGGAGGCCCAGCATTTGTTTCGATGTCATTACACAGATTCAGTGTAGCACAGTGACCTGTGTGGCTTGCATTCTTGTACTTGATAATGTATTACAGCCATACAAAAATGGATATTTGCCCAAACACTCTCTACAACTCGACAATTTTCGATTCAGTGTTGACCACGTAAAATGCCATTTCTTTCTCATCTTGTGTACAAACTTGATACTGTCATTATTGCTCCTTGTTCTAAGTCTGCATTTGATGTAACCATACATTTTTGATGAGACAGGAATGTTTTTAAGAATTTGCCTGCACACCAATTTCTTAATTTTTTTTGTTTTTATGTGAGAGCTTTACTAGTTTTTTTAAGAGGTATTCTGCTGGGCTCACAATCAAATCATCTTTGCAAATGGTACTCACCATTGTTAATATTACAATGATTAACAAACATCACTTAACAAGACCTGAATTCCTTTGCATATTTTATTTATTTTGCAACATCATTTTTTGTAGACACAACGCTGATTTGTCTCATTTTTGTTGTATAAATGACGTTACTTTGTCTCATACATCATAACATTTATTTGACACCACAGTATTTGGTACCAAACAAACATTCCGGCACAACAATATGCAAATTTATTACATCGCTCACAACGCCTGTGGGCAATATGAAGCGAATCCGGTGTTCTGATTGGCTACGCGAGGGAGCAAGATGGGCTCAGGAATGCCTGCATTGATCCCGCGCATGAAAAAAATAGAATTAGAGCAAAAAAAGAGCTCCCGGCCATCATAACCTCACGCTTGGTTAATAACGCATATATAATATACGCACAAAAGCGACAAAACTAATGGAACGAATAGGAAAATAACAGCTGAAAATGTACTCACGATAGAGGTCACATAAATATAACAATTACGTTTACCGTCACTCTAATGAAAGACCAACATGGCATCTCTGTTGTCGTTTCCTAGAGTCTGATTACGAGGCACCTTGTCTTTATCAGCAAATCTTCTCCTGTCACTCTCTCGACACTTTCTGTCCACTGATAACTCATTTGATTTCTAGTTTGATGCTAGTGAGACCTTCGCTTTTGATTCTTTTGCTATTTTGAGTTCGCGGAACGACCCGTTTCGAAGTATACGCTCGAACGGTGTGCGGGCCTATGTTTGAGCGTAGAAAAGATGATGCCATAACATATTCAACGTGTCCGCCATCTTCGACATCGTGGAAAGAAAGCTGCGCCCTGAGTACGTGTCTGCGGTATTCCCCATTGCACGTGACTGTGCTTTGGAGAAACCCGAGGTTAAACCTGTAGTCATCCTCGGAGACCCAGGGGCAGTGAGTCCATTTCAAGTTAAGGGCAGAAGAGCCCCTGGGGACATTGTCTTACAAGATTAGTTCCAAACGGTCGCAGTCGTTCTGGCATCTGATTGGTGCCAGAAAATCTTTGTGTTTTTCTGCCCAACCAGAGTGAAGTGTCATTTGGAGTCCTTTCGTGTGTTTTAACACGCACATATTCAACAAGCTCTGTTGCTCGCTATGTTTGTTTGGGCCGTGCGACGAAGCTTTGCCCGAGGTGAAAAGTTTCAGTCTCAGCACACAGTGTAAGAGAAATCGATCAGATTGTCCGCGAAATCTTACCGGAAATTCTACTGAATACTTTCGTAGGTATCACAAGAGAACGAGTTTTAAAAGTTTGCGAGGTTCGTATAAAACATAATGGTTGCAAGCATTGACATGTCACTTTAAACGTTAGATGAGATGTAAATAAACAATTTTTAAAAATCGAGTTTCCAGATGGGATTTGAATCCACGACCCTCCGTGATCTAGTCGGATGCTCTAACCACTGAGCTACAGGAGACTCTATGGTGAGTAAGGGTCAATTAGTGGGTATTGACTGGAACCGCATCGCGCGGCTACACAGCCAAGCATTAGCTAGCGCATAGAAGCTCACTAACAGCATCACGCTGTCACACTAAAGCATCACATGCATTAAAGCATCACATGCAGCCAACCAGCCTCCAAAGTGAGCATGTAAAGATGAAAATAAACAATTTTTAAAAATCGAGTTTCCAGATGAGATGTAAGCTTAAAATCTTTTTAGAACTTTTGTACAATTTGTTGTGACTGAAACTTTTCCAATCTCGTCAAGTTAATTCGTCGCACGGGCCACGCAGGTATGTTAACCAACTGGCACTTACGCTTACGTAGCTTTCTGTGCGCGCCAAATTCTAATCGTTGCTCTGTAGTAAAGTCTTTACAATATGGCCAAAGTTGCAGAGAACGTTAAGTACGTGGACGACCTCCAGCAAGCGCTTAAAGAAAGCTTAGCTGTGTTTCCGGTTAGCTAATTAAATCTGAATAAAAACTAATCAGATGTTAGCCTAAATCTTTCAAGATTTTTTGTATGATTTTCTGTCACTGAAACTTTTCCAATCCCGTGAAGCTATTTCGTCGCACGGGCCACGCAGGTATGTCGAGCAACTGGCGCTTACGGAACTTTTTGTGCACGCCCGGCCAAAATCTCATCAAATCTTCGCTTGAAAAATTAAAGAGAAAAGCTAAACGTGGAAAGTTTTGTTTATTAGATGTGGGTAGATAACCCTGTACTAAGCTGACATTTACAATAAAGCAAGCCCGCCCTTTCCATCCAATATTTCTTGGTCTTTGGTTTTGTTTTCCCCAATGAAAGCAGCATCGATTCCCAATGATCAAAGGTAATTAACTTGGTCTTCAACAATCGACAAAAGTGGTGAAATGACAATGACCAAGGGACTAGAAGAGAATCCGTGACCTTTCGAGCTCAAGAATTTGAACACTCAACGCAGCAGTTGAAAGATTAAACTTTTTCCAAACCCCTTCGGTAACTGTCCGAAAACATATCTCCTTTCCACGATGTTCTCGATGATTAGTTTTTATTCAGCTTTTAATTAGCTAACCGGAAACACAGCTAAGCTTTCTTTAAGCGCTTGCTGGAGGTCGTCCACGTACTTAACGTTCTCTGCAACTTTGGCCATATTGTAAAGACTTTACTACAAAGCAACGATTAGAATTTGGCGCGCACAGAAAGCTACGTAAGCGTAAGTGCCAGTTGGTTGACATACCTGCGTGGCCCGTGCGACGAATTAACTTGACGGGATTGGAAAAGTTTCAGTCACAACAAATTGTACAAAAGTTCTAAAAAGATTTAAGCTTACATCTCATCTAACGTTTAAAGCGACATATCAATGCTTCCAACCATTATGTTTTAGACGAACCTTGCAAACTTTTAAACTCGTTCTCTTGTGATGCCTGCGAAAGTATTCAGTTGAATTTCCGGTAAGATTTCGCGGACAATCTGATCGATTTCTCTTACATTGTGTGCTGAGACTGAAACTTTTCACCTCGGGCAAAGCTTCGTCGCACGGCCCAAACAAACATAGCGAACAAAGCTTGTTGAATATGTGCGTGTTACACTAAAACACACGAAAGGACTCCAAACGACACTTCACTCTGATTGGGCAGAAAAACACAAAGATTTTCTGGCACTAATCAGATGCCAGAACGACTGCGACCGTTTGGAACTAATCTTGTAAGACAATGTCCCCAGGGGCTCTTCTGCCCTTAAGTTGAAATGGACTCACAGCCCCTGGGTCTCCGAGGATGATCTATAGTCGGTCGCCCGACTAATAACCTATTTTCTTTTGTTACGTAAACAAAAAGTTTTTTCTGATGCATCACCTGAATCTCCCATCTTGAGCAAAAGCGTGCAATCAATTTGACGATGAATGATATGTGCATCAGTAATAGTAACCAAAGTAATAGTAATCAAAGTTTAATGTCTTTACGTGGGGCATGGCTACCCATATTGCCCGAGCCAGAGGATCATGTATGAAACGCAAGACAACAACCCACCCATCCCACCCCAGGGAGGACATCCAACACACAGCAATCTCGTGCGTGAGAAATTAATCTCTCCGTATCCCTAACTGCAAGAGACGGGACCTCCATTTATTCTTCGCTATCTGAGAAGACTAGAATATCTAAACCATTTCTTGATGTTATAGAAAGGCAACATATTCTTCTCAATTATTTTAAGACCTTGAGTGTTGGTCCGGGCGGGACCATTATATAAAGATATCAAAGACTGATTATCAACAAGGTAAAAAATATAATGAGAAAAGACAAAAAAAGAGAAACAAAAATGACAAAATTCCCCGCGCCAGGGATTGAACCCTGACTACGGATCGCAACCGACATGGTGAAGTCAGATGCTCTATTCACTGAGCTGAATTTTAAAATCATATTTTAGGTGTACTGGGCACTGCAAAGATCGAGCCTAGAAACATTCCATGGGACGCCAAGAGTCTCCTTTGCAATGGTTTGCAATTGACTCAATTAGTATGAAAAAATCTCTGTCCGCTAAGATTTGCTGTTTCTATTAAGGATTGCCTATTTTCCTTTATCATATAAATAAATTTGTTGTGAGGGCAAAAAAAGATTAATGATATGTATTAGTATCTAATGATAGGTGTCCTACACTGCAAAGATTAAGTTTAGAAACAGAGGCGCTACTTCCGCCATAAAACGACAAAAATCTCCTTTGCAATAGTTTGCAATTGACTCAATTAGTGAGAAGAACCCCTTTCAACCTAGATTTGCTATTTCTATTGGTGATTACCTATGTTCTTTCATTAGAGGTTCTCGGTGGGGTAGACAGATAGCTGTTAAACGCCGGCAAAAAAAAAAAAAAAACAGCTGTTAAACCTAAAAAGGGACAAATTTTAACCGTTATTCATAAAAAAGTTCACCGTAAAAAATTTGTGGCGATCACAATGGAAAGGTATTAACCGTTAGCCGTAAATTGGCAAAATTTCAACCGTTCGCCGTAAAAGCGAACACCCCTTGGAGACATTCTTATTACAGAAGTAATTTTTGTTGTGATGCTTCACTTTAATTTCACATCTTAAGCAAAAGTATGCAATCGATTCGATAATAAATGATATGTGTACTGAGGGCATCAAAGACTTATTATCAGCAAGGAAATAAATATGATGAGAACAACAAAACAAAACAAAAAACGACAAGATTCCCCGCGCCAGGGTTTGAACCCCCACCACGGACCGCAACAGGGTGCAGTCAGATGCTCTACCCACTAGGCTGCGAGGTACAATTTTAAGGTCATGTTTTAGAAGTCCTAACTACCACAAAGAACTAAGACTTTATTATACTAACTCAGCTCTTTTATTGCATTGAGGTCAAATTTATTTGTGTTGCGATGCATTTTTTCAGGTTCATGGTTTGGGAAAGGAGTAAACATGCAATTAATTGGAGATGAATGTTCGTTTATTTCCATAAAGAAACACTCAATATGCAAACAGACGTAAGACTATTTATCGGCGAGGTGGACTGGTGAAAAAACAAACAAATGTACAGAACAAACTAAAGCAAAGAAGAAACAAACAAACAAAATAGAAGACAATAAGGTAGAACTTGGCATAAACCTGTTGAAATCGCGTTTCAAAGGAAAAGGAGACCTGCAATAGACATTTATACTGTTTTATATTCTTTTGGATAATCGTAATGAAATTATATAATGATTATAATAATTTTTATATTTCATTAACATAATCACTATTATTAACATTATCACTGTTATCAAAAAAAGAATGAGGTGCACCTCATCCTCTTTTGTTTCAAAATAATAATCTTTATTCCAAAAGACATAGTAATCAAAGAAATGGATAATTTATCCGGGCTAAGATTATACCCAGCTGGTATCGCTTCCGTGGTTGGCCACTGATCTCACGTGCACGGCGGCTTAAAGTTCATGTTACCGTGGAGTCCATATCAAAGTCATTTCATAGAAGGGTTAACATTTGCTTTGACTTGCATCCAGACTCTCGCGGACATATTTCGCATGCGCGAATGACCAAAAGTTTTATGCGCAAACGATAAAAACAAACATGGCGGCCAGAGTAAAAAGAGAAATCAAAGCGCCGAAGCGATTAATCAACGAAGTAAACCCGTTAAAAGCTGTAGCTGACGAGGGCAGAATACCAAAGCGTCAAAAGGACAATCGCCTTTACGAAATCGAGTCGAAAGAGGTCGACAAAGAAGGCAAGCGAGTAAAAATACATTGTAACGGATTTAGTGATAAGTTTGACGAATGGAGGCCATATGATGGTGATAAATTTCCTATTATGCGGTTGGAACATAAATGTAAACCATCCATGGAATCCATAGACGATCGTTTGCATCTCTTCCAAGACCGCTTGTATCGGGAAGTGAAGCGAAAGCTATACTCTGGAAGGAAGGACGATCCAGAAATCAGGATTGAAATTTCTGTGGAGGAGGTCTTTGAAGTGAGTATTGCCACTGCTGCTCGTGCAAAAAGGGAAAGAAACAAGCAAGTCTATCGGATTTGTAATCACGACCTAGACAGCTTTTTGGGAGTCAAATGGGATGAACGGATTTTAAACGAAAATAGTGATTATACTTTTGTGACAGAAGGGGCAGTGAGATTTTGGATTACAGAAAGGAACCCTATAATAGAATACAAGCTCATAGGGGGCAAGTATGTGAGGTCAGAAATTGAAGATGACCGTCAACTTGTTTTTACTTTTGTTTGTGGAGATGGAAATAGACACCAGTACCTAACAAGGGATGACTGCTAAATTAAAGACTGAGTTAAATGCAATCACACAACTACAGTTATTGTTTTGATATATTTTATTATCAGTTTATAATCATTGTCAGTTAATTATTGAGATTGAGGGAATGAAAATATTTGTTCATACTAAATTCTAAAAGAGTTTTTGAATATCTTAACTACACATGGATATTACATTTATTTATATTTACTGTAATCAAGGCTGTTATAAGATAAATTTTTAACATGTCAACTAGGAAGCCTAGCCCTCAAAGTTACAGTCACTAGAAAGGAATTTACAAAGTACATCTCTGTGTCCATCTTCCATCAACTTTGATAAGATGTGCACAACAAACTGCAGTCTGGCATTCTTTACAGTTAGCTGAGCATGTCTTTATGGTGTGACCAAGACCTTCACAATTTCCACACTTATAACTTTTCTTTATTCTTTCCATGCCTGCTGCTTCTAGGAGCTGTATTCTATTTTTCTTCAAAAGAATCTGTTTTAAAGCAGAAATTCCCCTATGATTTGAGGATCTAAAATAATGTTTGGATGATATATCATTATATTTTTCCATTCCTTGTTGTGTAAAATAGGATATATTTTCATAGAGTCTTAAGAATTCAGGCACATGAGCATATAGTGCATGTATGTAAGGGGTAACATCTTTGGCTTGATACAAACATAGAAACTTATCAAACCATGAGTTGATCTTATTTGTTAACTGAGTAATAGCATCATCAGTTGTAAACTCAAGCTTCAGGTCTCCAATAATTTCCATAAAACTGGCCCATAGTTTTTCCATTTCTTTAGTTTCCTTAAAGTTGGGAAGGAGTGATTGGAAATTTATGCTTTGCATAACAAGCAACTTTTCTGGTCCGGTAAGGTCTCTATATTCTAATTTTTTAGAGTCTTTATTTACTCTCCAGTCAAAGGAAATTCCAATGTCCTTCAGAAACTTTTCATATCCAGCCATATGTTTATATTTCTCCCTTGTAAACCCACTAGGGAAAGTTTTCACTTTATCTATTGCATCTTCCCTGCGAAGTTGCTGTATGAGACGCTCAATCAAGTTGTCAGAAATCCTCAAAAATAAGTGAAGTGTGTCAATTATGACATGATCAATGGGAATAAAAGAAAATAAAGGCACTGATTTACAATTGAACTTTTTAGATTTTGCATTGGCAGTTATTTCTTCACATGATCTTGCACCAAGGGACCTGTCTGTGAGGGACCACTTCTTGCTGCAGTCAAACCTTTCATTCCTAGGACATTTGCACCAAATACAGGCATAGTCCTGATTTGCTGCACCCAAACCACACACACAAGCTAAGAACTTCCAGTCCCCTCCCAAAAAGTATTCAATGTCACATTTATAATCACCCACACATATTTGCTTTAGATTCTGCATTTCATCATTAAGATCTGCAAGGGTTGCCTTTAAATTATCATAGCTTTCAGTAGTTTTGATTATGGCAAGAATATAGTTGCCTTTTTCACTCATTGCAATATCTCTTTCATTTAATATTGTGTAAGTTAAATTAACAATTTTGAGCCTTTTCCCAATGTTGGTCCCATCCCCACTAATTTTAACTTTGATTTTAGTGTTAATGTTCAAAACTCCTTTCCCCTGAAGCCTGATTACTTGTTCCTCTAAACTTTCTTTAAAACTTAACTGGACTCCCTCGGCTTGGCCAGGTGTAGGTTGAAGATTCCATTTTGCATTAAGTTCTTTCAATTTCTTCTCCAGCTTATAGCTGTTTGGCATCTGTTTGGTTTTCATAGCCAGCTCATGCCAAGCCTCATTAGAAATGTTAAATTTATCTTTAATGTAGATCCACATATTAATTTCATCCAAATTTTCATCTGCCAGCTCCGTTGAGTCCTTGTCCTTTAGTGGCAGCTCGTTTTCATCAATTAAGGAAAATGTCTCGTACTGTTGAGTTTCGCCATTGAAAACTTCTACTTTTGTGGCAATAAAATCGTACAATCCAAGGAAGGATAATGTTGCCTGACAGTTTTCCTTCATCTGTTGTCGAAGACGTGACTGATGCTGTTTCGTATAATCGGTAAATTTTTTCTTTTTGGCCGGCCCTCTCTTTCCGTCTCTCTGCAGTTTCGCAATTTTACGCGCTAGAATCTTAAATTTTTTTTCGTATTTTTTTTCGTCCTTTTCTGCTTTGTTAAGCACTTGTTCGAGTTTCTCTTCTACCTTTAGCCTTTTCGCCTGTTCATCTGCAAGGGATGCTTCCAGCTTTCTCTTTTGTCCGCGCAAACCTCTGTTCTCCTCTTGTAGCTGACACGCTTCAATTTCATTATAGAATATCTTGAATGAGTACGTCTCTTTCTGCCACTTTTCTTTAAGCTTCTTAACATGGCGACCACCTTTTTGACCAGCTTTCCTCAACGCCGAGAGAAGAAGCGAAATTTTCTTCTTGAAGACATTTACGATACGATTGTTTAAGATTAAACCTTTCAGCGCAGACTCTTCAAAAATTCTTCTTATTCTCGCCGACCAAGCAGACTCAGTACTTAAGTCGTCGATTTTCCCCTCTAATTCTTTACAGACTGTATAGATGAGGTAGCTACCAAACAAGATAGAAAAGGATCTTTAACACAATGAATCTTCGAAGAAATACACGAAACTTGAATCTATACTTACTTGTTTATTTCGTACGTAAATGAAGGGACATCTCCGGATTCCGCTCCATCGAATTCCTGTTCTATCGCACTCGCGCTGTTTATAAAGGTTAGCAGCAGAAATAGAACCAAAGCGTTGATTTCAAGGCCCATTTGCCAGGCCGAAACTTTACCGCACCCTTATGAATTATACATCAAAATACGCGGAATTTATTATTCTTTTCGAATTTGGCGGTAACGCACACATTTGAGCATGCGTTGTACAAACCTCGGCCCAGAGTCTTTGCCTTGTCTCGAAAAAATGAAATCAAAACCTCTTAAAATAGCGCGAGTCAGCAACACAAAATATTTATTTGCCAGTACAAGATTATTGTTTGACGGTATAATTTGCACCTCTACGTAAAGCTTAACAATTTTGCTTTTATAATCTGGAGGTAACAGAACGACAACGTTCTTTAAGCGAAAGAGAGAGAGCAAAATCTTCCAAAATTCGCTGATTCTTTAGTCGGTCGCGTTACAGCGGGTGTCACGCGATATCCGATAGAGCCTTTTGTTAAGCGTGACTTTCATATGCTAGGTACCGCTTGGATCGTTTCAGGCAGCCTTGGCTTAATTCCCTAGGATGGCCACTGAAATTCCGTTAGCTATTCCTTTTAACCAACTGAAGCTAATTAGGTAAGATTTTGTGAACTCTTCAAGATATGGTTGGCGAAATGGTGCAAAATTCAGGAACGTTGTATACATTCACATTCACCAACATATTGATTCACATTCACGACTTATATTTTCTTTCACGAACAAAAATCGTCCACATTCAAGATCGCTAAATACATGCACATTAAAATTCATTCACATTCAGGAACACTCCATTCAACATTGTTATTTTCATTCAACGATGTCAATTTCATTCAACAGTTTTCATATTCATTCAGCAACTTCTGAGCAGCAACAGTTGCGCATTACGTCAAT